>NW_023665698.1:620000-910584 GCF_014743375.2 Drosophila subpulchrella | reverse complement strand
CGTCTGTCTGTCTGTCTGTCTGTCTGTCTGTCTGTCTGTCTGTCTGTCTGTCTGTCTGTCTGTCTGTCTGTCTGTCTGTCTGTCTGTCTGTCTGTCTGTCATGTCTGTCTGTCTGTCTGTCTGTCTGTCTGTCTGTCTGTCTGTCTGTCTGTCTGTCTGTCTGTCTGTCTGTCTGTCTGTCTGTCTGTCTGTCTGTCGTCTGTCTGTCTGTCTGTCTGTCTGTCTGTCTGTCTGTCTGTCTGTCTGTCTGTCTGTCTGTCTGTCTGTCTGTCTGTCTGTCTGTCTGTCTGTCTGTCTGTCTGTCTGTCTGTCTGTCTGTCTGTCTGTCTGTCTGTCTGTCTGTCTGTCTGTCTGTCTGTCTGTCTGTCTGTCTGTCTGTCTGTCTGTCTGTCTGTCTGTCTGTCTGTCTGTCTGTCTGTCTGTCTGTCTGTCTGTCTGTCTGTCTGTCTGTCTGTCTGTCTGTCTGTCTGTCTGTCTGTCTGTCTGTCTGTCTGTCTGTCTGTCTGTCTGTCTGTCTGTCTGTCTGTCTGTCTGTCTGTCTGTCTGTCTGTCTGTCTGTCTGTCTGTCTGTCTGTCTGTCTGTCTGTCTGTCTGTCTGTCTGTCTGTCTGTGTCTGTCTGTCTGTCTGTCTGTCTGTCTGTCTGTCTGTCTGTCTGTCTGTCTGTCTGTCTGTCTGTCTGTCTGTCTGTCTGTCTGTCTGTCTGTCTGTCTGTCTGTCTGTCTGTCTGTCTGTCTGTCTGTCTGTCTGTCTGTCTGTCTGTCTGTCTGTCTGTCTGTCTGTCTGTCTGTCTGTCTGTCTGTCTGTCTGTCTGTCTGTCTGTCTGTCTGTCTGTCTGTCTGTCTGTCTGTCTGTCTGTCTGTCTGTCTGTCTGTCTGTCTGTCTGTCTGTCTGTCTGTCTGTCTGTCTGTCTGTCTGTCTGTCTGTCCTGTCTGTCTGTCTGTCTGTCTGTCTGTCTGTCTGTCTGTCTGTCTGTCTGTCTGTCTGTCTGTCTGTCTGTCTGTCTGTCTGTCTGTCTGTCTGTCTGTCTGTCTGGTCTGTCTGTCTGTCTGTCTGTCTGTCTGTCTGTCTGTCTGTCTGTCTGTCTGTCTGTCTGTCTGTCTGTCTGTCTGTCTGTCTGTCTGTCTGTCTGTCTGTCTGTCTGTCTGTCTGTCTGTCTGTCTGTCTGTCTGTCTGTCTGTCTGTCTGTCTGTCTGTCTGTCTGTCTGTCTGTCTGTCTGTCTGTCTGTCTGTCTGTCTGTCTGTCTGTCTGTCTGTCTGTCTGTCTGTCTGTCTGTCTGTCTGTCTGTCTGTCTGTCTGTCTGTCTGTCTGTCTGTCTGTCTGTCTGTCTGTCTGTCTGTCTGTCTGTCTGTCTGTCTGTCTGTCTGTCTGTCTGGTCTGTCTGTCTGTCTGTCTGTCTGTCTGTCTGTCTGTCTGTCTGTCTGTCTGTCTGTCTGTCTGTCGTCTGTCTGTCTGTCTGTCTGTCTGTCTGTCTGTCTGTCTGTCTGTCTGTCTGTCTGTCTGTCTGTCTGTCTGTCTGTCTGTCTGTCTGTCTGTCTGTCTGTCTGTCTGTCTGTCTGTCTGTCTGTCTGTCTGTCTGTCTGTCTGTCTGTCTGTCTGTCTGTCTGTCTGTCTGTCTGTCTGTCTGTCTGTCTGTCTGTCTGTCTGTCTGTCTGTCTGTCTGTCTGTCTGTCTGTCTGTCTGTCTGTCTGTCTGTCTCGTCTGTCTGTCTGTCTGTCTGTCTGTCTGTCTGTCTGTCTGTCTGTCTGTCTGTCTGTCTGTCTGTCTGTCTGTCTGTCTGTCTGTCTGTCTGTCTGTCTGTCTGTCTGTCTGTCTGTCTGTCTGTCTGTCTGTCTGTCTGTCTGTCTGTCTGTCTGTCTGTCTGTCTGTCTGTCTGTCTGTCTGTCTGTCTGTCTGTCTGTCTGTCTGTCTGTCTGTCTGTCTGTCTGTCTGTCTGTCTGTCTGTCTGTCTGTCTGTCTGTCTGTCTGTCTGTCTGTCTGTCTGTCTGTCTGTCTGTCTGTCTGTCTGTCTGTCTGTCTGTCTGTCTGTCTGTCTGTCTGTCTGTCTGTCTGTCTGTCTGTCTGTCTGTCTGTCTGTCTGTCTGTCTGTCTGTCTGTCTGTCTGTCTGTCTGTCTGTCTGTCTGTCTGTCTGTCTGTCTGTCTGTCTGTCTGTCTGTCTGTCTGTCTGTCTGTCTGTCTGTCTGTCTGTCTGTCTGTCTGTCTGTCTGTCTGTCTGTCTGTCTGTCTGTCTGTCTGTCTGTCTGTCTGTCTGTCTGTCTGTCTGTCTGTCTGTCTGTCTGTCTGTCTGTCTGTCTGTCTGTCTGTCTGTCTGTCTGTCTGTCTGTCTGTCTGTCTGTCTGTCTGTCTGTCTGTCTGTCTGTCTGTCTGTCTGTCTGTCTGTCTGTCTGTCTGTCTGTCTGTCTGTCTGTCTGTCTGTCTGTCTGTCTGTCTGTCTGTCTGTCTGTCTGTCTGTCTGTCTGTCTGTCTGTCTGTCTGTCTGTCTGTCTGTCTGTCTGTCTGTCTGTCTGTCTGTCTGTCTGTCGTCTGTCTGTCTGTCTGTCTGTCTGTCTGTCTGTCTGTCTGTCTGTCTGTCTGTCTGTCTGTCTGTCTGTCTGTCTGTCTGTCTGTCTGTCTGTCTGTCTGTCTGTCTTGTCTGTCTGTCTGTCTGTCTGTCTGTCTGTCTGTCTGTCTGTCTGTCTGTCTGTCTGTCTGTCTGTCTGTCTGTCTGTCTGTCTGTCTGTCTGTCTGTCTGTCTGTCTGTCTGTCTGTCTGTCTGTCTGTCTGTCTGTCTGTCTGTCTGTCTGTCTGTCTGTCTGTCTGTCTGTCTGTCTGTCTGTCTGTCTGTCTGTCTGTCTGTCTGTCTGTCTGTCTGTCTGTCTGTGCTCTGGTCTGTTCTGTCTGTCTGTCTGTCTGTCTGTCTGTTCTGTCTGTCTGTCTGTCTGTCTGTCTGTCTGTCTGTCTGTCTGTCTGTCTGTCTGTCTGTCTGTCTGTCTGTCTGTCTGTCTGTCTGTCTGTCCTGTCTGTCTGTCTGTCTGTCTGTCTGTCTGTCTGTCTGTCTGTCTGTCTGTCTGTCTGTCTGTCTGTCTGTCTGTCTGTCTGTCTGTCTGTCTGTCTGTCTGTCTGTCTGTCTGTCTGTCTGTCTGTCTGTCTGTCTGTCTGTCTGTCTGTCTGTCTGTCTGTCTGTCTGTCTGTCTGTCTGTCTGTCTGTCTGTCTGTCTGTCTGTCTGTCTGTCTGTCTGTCTGTCTGTCTGTCTGTCTGTCTGTCTGTCTGTCTGTCTGTCTGTCTGTCTGTCTGTCTGTCTGTCTGTCTGTCTGTCTGTCTGTCTGTCTGTCTGTCTGTCTGTCTGTCTGTCTGTCTGTCTGTCTGTCTGTCTGTCTGTCTGTCTGTCTGTCTGTCTGTCTGTCTGTCTGTCTGTCTGTCTGTCTGTCTGTCTGTCTGTCTGTCTGTCTGTCTGTCTGTCTGTCTGTCTGTCTGTCTGTCTGTCTGTCTGTCTGTCTGTCTGTCTGTCTGTCTGTCTGTCTGTCTGTCTGTCTGTCTGTCTGTCTGTCTGTCTGTCTGTCTGTCTGTCTGTCTGTCTGTCTGTCTGTCTGTCTGTCTGTCTGTCTGTCTGTCTGTCTGTCTGTCTGTCTGTCTGTCTGTCTGTCTGTCTGTCTGTCTGTCTGTCTGTCTGTCTGTCTGTCTGTCTGTCTGTCTGTCTGTCTGTCTGTCTGTCTGTCTGTCTGTCTGTCTGTCTGTCTGTCTGTCTGTCTGTCTGTCTGTCTGTCTGTCTGTCTGTCTGTCTGTCTGTCTGTCTGTCTGTCTGTCTGTCTGTCTGTCTGTCTGTCTGTCTGTCTGTCTGTCTGTCTGTCTGTCTGTTCTGTCTGTCTGTCTGTCTGTCTGTCTGTCTGTCTGTCTGTCTGTCTGTCTGTCTGTCTGTCTGTCTGTCTGTCTGTCTGTCTGTCTGTCTGTCTGTCTGTCTGTCTGTCTGTCTGTCTGTTCTGTCTGTCTGTCTGTCTGTCTGTCTGTCTGTCTGTCTGTCTGTCTGTCTGTCTGTCTGTCTGTCTGTCTGTCTGTCTGTCTGTCTGTCTGTCTGTCTGTCTGTCTGTCTGTCTGTCTGTCTGTCTGTCTGTCTGTCTGTCTGTCTGTCTGTCTGTCTGTCTGTCTGTCTGTCTGTCTGTCTGTCTGTCTGTCTGTCTGTCTGTCTGTCTGTCTGTCTGTCTGTCTGTCTGTCTGTCTGTCTGTCTGTCTGTCTGTCTGTCTGTCTGTCTGTCTGTCCTGTCTGTCTGTCTGTCTGTCTGTCTGTCTGTCTCGTCTGTCTGTCTGTCTGTCTGTCTGTCTGTCTGTCTGTCTGTCTGTCTGTCTGTCTGTCTGTCTGTCTGTCTGTCTGTCTGTCTGTCTGTCTGTCTGTCTGTCTGTCTGTCTGTCTGTCTGTCTGTCTGTCTGTCTGTCTGTCTGTCTGTCTGTCTGTCTGTCTGTCTGTCTGTCTGTCTGTCTGTCTGTCTGTCTGTCTGTCTGTCTGTCTGTCTGTCTGTCTGTCTGTCTGTCTGTCTGTCTGTCTGTCTGTCTGTCTGTCTGTCTGTCTGTCTGTCTGTCTGTCTGTCTGTCTGTCTTGTCTGTCTGTCTGTCTGTCTGTCTGTCTGTCTGTCTGTCTGTCTGTCTGTCTGTCTGTCTGTCTGTCTGTCTGTCTGTCTGTCTGTCTGTCTGTCTGTCTGTCTGTCTGTCTGTCTGTCTGTCTGTCTGTCTGTCTGTCTGTCTGTCTGTCTGTCTGTCTGTCTGTCTGTCTGTCTGTCTGTCTGTCTGTCTGTCTGTCTGTCTGTCTGTCTGTCTGTCTGTCTGTCTGTCTGTCTGTCTGTCTGTCTGTCTGTCTGTCTGTCTGTCTGTCTGTCTGTCTGTCTGTCTGTCTGTCTGTCTGTCTGTCTGTCTGTCTGTCTGTCTGTCTGTCTGTCTGTCTGTCTGTCTGTCTGTCTGTCTGTCTGTCTGTCTGTCTGTCTGTCTGTCTGTCTGTCTGTCTGTCTGTCTGTCTGTCTGTCTGTCTGTCTGTCTGTCTGTCTGTCTGTCTGTCTGTCTGTCTGTCTGTCTGTCTGTCTGTCTGTCTGTCTGTCTGTCTGTCTGTCTGTCTGTCTGTCTGTCTGTCTGTCTGTCTGTCTGTCTGTCTGTCTGTCTGTCTGTCTGTCTGTCTGTCTGTCTGTCTGTCTGTCCTGTCTGTCTGTCTGTCTGTCTGTCTGTCTGTCTGTCTGTCTGTCTGTCTGTCTGTCTGTCTGTCTGTCTGTCTGTCCTGTCTGTCTGTCTGTCTGTCTGTCTGTCTGTCTGTCTGTCTGTTCTGTCTGTCTGTCTGTCTGTCTGTCTGTCTGTCTGTCTGTCTGTCTGTCTGTCTGTCTGTCTGTCTGTCTGTCTGTCTGTCTGTCTGTCTGTCTGTCTGTCTGTCTGTCTGTCTGTCTGTCTGTCTGTCTGTCTGTCTGTCTGTCTGTCTGTCTGTCTGTCTGTCTGTCTGTCTGTCTGTCTGTCTGTCTGTCTGTCTGTCTGTCTGTCTGTCTGTCTGTCTGTCTGTCTGTCTGTCTGTCTGTCTGTCTGTCTGTTCTGTCTGTCTGTCTGTCTGTCTGTCTGTCTGTCTGTCTGTCTGTCTGTCTGTCTGTCTGTCTGTCTGTCTGTCTGTCTGTCTGTCTGTCTGTCTGTCTGTCTGTCTGTCTGTCTGTCTGTCTGTCTGTCTGTCTGTCTGTCTGTCTGTCTGTCTGTCTGTCTGTCTGTCTGTCTGTCTGTCTGTCTGTCTGTCTGTCTGTCTGTCTGTCTGTCTGTCTGTCTGTCTGTCTGTCTGTCTGTCTGTCTGTCTGTCTGTCTGTCTGTCTGTCTGTCTGTCTGTCTGTCTGTCTGTCTGTCTGTCTGTCTGTCTGTCTGTCTGTCTGTCTGTCTGTCTGTCTGTCTGTCTGTCTGTCTGTCTGTCTGTCTGTCTGTCTGTCTGTCTGTCTGTCTGTCTGTCTGTCTGTCTGTCTGTCTGTCTGTCTGTCTGTCTGTTCTGTCTGTCTGTCTGTCTGTCTGTCTGTCTGTCTGTCTGTCTGTCTGTCTGTCTGTCTGTCTGTCTGTCTGTCTGTCTGTCTGTCTGTCTGTCTGTCTGTCTGTCTGTCTGTCTGTCTGTCTGTCTGTCTGTCTGTCTGTTCTGTCTGTCTGTCTGTCTGTCTGTCTGTCTGTCTGTCTGTCTGTCTGTCTGTCTGTCTGTCTGTCTGTCTGTCTGTCTGTCTGTCTGTCTGTCTGTCTGTCTGTCTGTCTGTCTGTCTGTCTGTCTGTCTGTCTGTCTGTCTGTCTGTCTGTCTGTCTGTCTGTCTGTCTGTCTGTCTGTCTGTCTGTCTGTCTGTCTGTCTGTCTGTCTGTCTGTCTGTCTGTCTGTCTGTCTGTCTGTCTGTCTGTCTGTCTGTCTGTCTGTCTGTCTGTCTGTCTGTCTGTCTGTCTGTCTGTCTGTCTGTCTGTCTGTCTGTCTGTCTGTCTGTCTGTCTGTCTGTCTGTCTGTCTGTCTGTCTGTCTGTCTGTCTGTCTGTCTGTCTGTCTGTCTGTCTGTCTGTCTGTCTGTCTGTCTGTCTGTCTGTCTGTCTGTCTGTCTGTCTGTCTGTCTGTCTGTCTGTCTGTCTGTCTGTCTGTCTGTCTGTCTGTCTGTCTGTCTGTCTGTCTGTCTGTCTGTCTGTCTGTCTGTCTGTCTGTCTGTCTGTCTGTCTGTCTGTCTGTCTGTCTGTCTGTCTGTCTGGTCTGTCTGTCTGTCTGTCTGTCTGTCTGTCTGTCTGTCTGTCTGTCTGTCTGTCTGTCTGTCTGTCTGTCTGTCTGTCTGTCTGTCTGTCTGTCTGTCTGTCTGTCTGTCTGTCTGTCTGTCTGTCTGTCTGGTCTGTCTGTCTGTCTGTCTGTCTGTCTGTCTGTCTGTCTGTCTGTCTGTCTGTCTGTCTGTCTGTCTGTCTGTCTGTCTGTCTGTCTGTCTGTCTGTCTGTCTGTCTGTCTGTCTGTCTGTCTGTCTGTCTGTCTGTCTGTCTGTCTGTCTGTCTGTCTGTCTGTCTGTCTGTCTGTCTGTCTGTCTGTCTGTCTGTCTGTCTGTCTGTCTGTCTGTCGTCTGTCTGTCTGTCTGTCTGTCTGTCTGTCTGTCTGTCTGTCTGTCTGTCTGTCTGTCTGTCTGTCTGTCTGTCTGTCTGTCTGTCTGTCTGTCTGTCTGTCTGTCTGTCTGTCTGTCTGTCTGTCTGTCTGTCTGTCTGTCGTCTGTCTGTCTGTCTGTCTGTCTGTCTGTCTGTCTGTCTGTCTGTCTGTCTGTCTGTCTGTCTGTCTGTCTGTCTGTCTGTCTGTCTGTCTGTCTGTCTGTCTGTCTGTCTGTCTGTCTGTCTGTCTGTCTGTCTGTCTGTCTGTCTGTCTGTCTGTCTGTCTGTCTGTCTGTCTGTCTGTCTGTCTGTCTGTCTGTCTGTCTGGTCTGTCTGTCTGTCTGTCTGTCTGTCTGTCTGTCTGTCTGTCTGTCTGTCTGTCTGTCTGTCTGTCTGTCTGTCTGTCTGTCTGTCTGTCTGTCTGTCTGTCTGTCTGTCTGTCTGTCTGTCTGTCTGTCTGTCTGTCTGTCTGTCTGTCTGTCTGTCTGTCTGTCTGTCTGTCTGTCTGTCTGTCTGTCTGTCTGTCTGTCTGTCTGTCTGTCTGTCTGTCTGTCTGGTCTGTCTGTCTGTCTGTCTGTCTGTCTGTCTGTCTGTCTGTCTGTCTGTCTGTCTGTCTGTCTGTCTGTCTGTCTGTCTGTCTGTCTGTCTGTCTGTCTGTCTGTCTGTCTGTCTGTCTGTCTGTCTGTCTGGTCTGTCTGTCTGTCTGTCTGTCTGTCTGTCTGTCTGTCTGTCTGTCTGTCTGTCTGTCTGTCTGTCTGTCTGTCTGTCTGTCTGTCTGTCTGTCTGTCTGTCTGTCTGTCTGTCTGTCTGTCTGTCTGTCTGTCTGTCTGTCTGTCTGTCTGTCTGTCTGTCTGTCTGTCTGTCTGTCTGTCTGTCTGTCTGTCTGTCTGTCTGTCTGTCTGTCTGTCTGTCTGTCTGTCTGTCTGTCTGTCTGTCTGTCTGTCTGTCTGTCTGTCTGTCTGTCTGTCTGTCTGTCTGTCTGTCTGTCTGTCTGTCTGTCTGTCTGTCTGTCTGTCTGTCTGTCTGTCTGTCTGTCGTCTGTCTGTCTGTCTGTCTGTCTGTCTGTCTGTCTGTCTGTCTGTCTGTCTGTCTGTCTGTCTGTCTGTCTGTCTGTCTGTCTGTCTGTCTGTCTGTCTGTCTGTCTGTCTGTCTGTCTGTCTGTCTGTCTGTCTGTCTGTCTGTCTGTCTGTCTGTCTGTCTGTCTGTCTGTCTGTCTGTCTGTCTGTCTGTCTGTCTGTCTGTCTGTCTGTCTGTCTGTCTGTCTGTCTGTCTGTCTGTCTGTCTGTCTGTCTGTCTGTCTGTCTGTCTGTCTGTCTGTCTGTCTGTCTGTCTGTCTGTCTGTCTGTCTGTCTGTCTGTCTGTCTGTCTGTCTGTCTGTCTGTCTGTCTGTCTGTCTGTCTGTCTGTCTGTCTGTCTGTCTGTCTGTCTGTCTGTCTGTCTGTCTGTCTGTCTGTCTGTCTGTCTGTCTGTCTGTCTGTCTGTCTGTCTGTCTGTCTGTCTGTCTGTCTGTCTGTCTGTCTGTCTGTCTGTCTGTCTGTCTGTCTGTCTGTCTGTCTGTCTGTCTGTCTGTCTGTCTTTCTGTCGTCTGTCTGTCTGTCTGTCTGTCTGTCTGTCTGTCTGTCTGTCTGTCTGTCTGTCTGTCTGTCTGTCTGTCTGTCTGTCTGTCTGTCTGTCTGTCTGTCTGTCTGTCTGTCTGTCTGTCTGTCTGTCTGTCTGTCTGTCTGTCTGTCTGTCTGTCTGTCTGTCTGTCTGTCTGTCTGTCTGTCTGTCTGTCTGTCGTCTGTCTGTCTGTCTGTCTGTCTGTCTGTCTGTCTGTCTGTCTGTCTGTCTGTCTGTCTGTCTGTCTGTCTGTCTGTCTGTCTGTCTGTCTGTCTGTCTGTCTGTCTGTCTGTCTGTCTGTCTGTCTGTCTGTCTGTCTGTCTGTCTGTCTGTCTGTCTGTCTGTCTGTCTGTCTGTCTGTCTGTCTGTCTGTCTGTCTGTCTGTCTGTCTGTCTGTCTGTCTGTCTGTCTGTCTGTCTGTCTGTCTGTCTGTCTGTCTGTCTGTCTGTCTGTCTGTCTGTCTGTCTGTCTTGTCTGTCTGTCTGTCTGTCTGTCTGTCTGTCTGTCTGTCTGTCTGTCTGTCTGTCTGTCTGTCTGTCTGTCTGTCTGTCTGTCTGTCTGTCTGTCTGTCTGTCTGTCTGTCTGTCTGTCTGTCTGTCTGTCTGTCTGTCTGTCTGTCTGTCTGTCTGTCTGTCTGTCTGTCTGTCTGTCTGTCTGTCTGTCTGTCTGTCTGTCTGTCTGTCTGTCTGTCTGTCTGTCTGTCTGTCTGTCTGTCTGTCTGTCTGTCTGTCTGTCTGTCTGTCTGTCTGTCTGTCTGTCTGTCTGTCTGTCTGTCTGTCTGTCTGTCTGTCTGTCTGTCTGTCTGTCTGTCTGTCTGTCTGTCTGTCTGTCTGTCTGTCTGTCTGTCTGTCTGTCTGTCTGTCTGTCTGTCTGTCTGTCTGTCTGTCTGTCTGTCTGTCTGTCTGTCTGTCTGTCTGTCTGTCTGTCTGTCTGTCTGTCTGTCTGTCTGTCTGTCTGTCTGTCTGTCTGTCTGTCTGTCTGTCTGTCTGTCTGTCTGTCTGTCTGTCTGTCTGTCTGTCTGTCTGTCTGTCTGTCTGTCTGTCTGTCTGTCTGTCTGTCTGTCTGTCTGTCTGTCTGTCTGTCTGTCTGTCTGTCTGTCTGTCTGTCTGTCTGTCTGTCTGTCTGTCTGTCTGTCTGTCTGTCTGTCTGTCTGTCTGTCTGTCTGTCTGTCTGTCTGTCTGTCTGTCTGTCTGTCTGTCTGTCTGTCTGTCTGTCTGTCTGTCTGTCTGTCTGTCTGTCTGTCTGTCTGTCTGTCTGTCTGTCTGTCTGTCTGTCTGTCTGTCTGTCTGTCTGTCTGTCTGTCTGTCTGTCTGTCTGTCTGTCTGTCTGTCTGTCTGTCTGTCTGTCTGTCTGTCTGTCTGTCTGTCTGTCTGTCTGTCTGTCTGTCTGTCTGTCTGTCTGTCTGTCTGTCTGTCTGTCTGTCTGTCTGTCTGTCTGTCTGTCTGTCTGTCTGTCTGTCTGTCTGTCTGTCTGTCTGTCTGTCTGTCTGTCTGTCTGTCTGTCTGTCTGTCTGTCTGTCTGTCTGTCTGTCTGTCTGTCTGTCTGTCTGTCTGTCTGTCTGTCTGTCTGTCTGTCTGTCTGTCTGTCTGTCTGTCTGTCTGTCTGTCTGTCTGTCTGTCTGTCTGTCTGTCTGTCTGTCTGTCTGTCTGTCTGTCTGTCTGTCTGTCTGTCTGTCTGTCTGTCTGTCTGTCTGTCTGTCTGTCTGTCTGTCTGTCTGTCTGTCTGTCTGTCTGTCTGTCTGTCTGTCTGTCTGTCTGTCTGTCTGTCTGTCTGTCTGTCTGTCTGTCTGTCTGTCTGTCTGTCTGTCTGTCTGTCTGTCTGTCTGTCTGTCTGTCTGTCTGTCTGTCTGTCTGTCTGTCTGTCTGTCTGTCTGTCTGTCTGTCTGTCTGTCTGTCTGTCTGTCTGTCTGTCTGTCTGTCTGTCTGTCTGTCTGTCTGTCTGTCTGTCTGTCTGTCTGTCTGTCTGTCTGTCTGTCTGTCTGTCTGTCTGTCTGTCTGTCTGTCTGTCTGTCTGTCTGTCTGTCTGTCTGTCTGTCTGTCTGTCTGTCTGTCTGTCTGTCTGTCTGTCTGTCTGTCTGTCTGTCTGTCTGTCTGTCTGTCTGTCTGTCTGTCTGTCTGTCTGTCTGTCTGTCTGTCTGTCTGTCTGTCTGTCTGTCTGTCTGTCTGTCTGTCTGTCTGTCTGTCTGTCTGTCTGTCTGTCTGTCTGTCTGTCTGTCTGTCTGTCTGTCTGTCTGTCTGTCTGTCTGTCTGTCTGTCTGTCTGTCTGTCTGTCTGTCTGTCTGTCTGTCTGTCTGTCTGTCTGTCTGTCTGTCTGTCTGTCTGTCTGTCTGTCTGTCTGTCTGTCTGTCTGTCTGTCTGTCTGTCTGTCTGTCTGTCTGTCTGTCTGTCTGTCTGTCTGTCTGTCTGTCTGTCTGTCTGTCTGTCTGTCTGTCTGTCTGTCTGTCTGTCTGTCTGTCTGTCTGTCTGTCTGTCTGTCTGTCTGTCTGTCTGTCTGTCTGTCTGTCTGTCTGTCTGTCTGTCTGTCTGTCTGTCTGTCTGTCTGTCTGTCTGTCTGTCTGTCTGTCTGTCTGTCTGTCTGTCTGTCTGTCTGTCTGTCTGTCTGTCTGTCTGTCTGTCTGTCTGTCTGTCTGTCTGTCTGTCTGTCTGTCTGTCTGTCTGTCTGTCTGTCTGTCTGTCTGTCTGTCTGTCTGTCTGTCTGTCTGTCTGTCTGTCTGTCTGTCTGTCTGTCTGTCTGTCTGTCTGTCTGTCTGTCTGTCTGTCTGTCTGTCTGTCTGTCTGTCTGTCTGTCTGTCTGTCTGTCTGTCTGTCTGTCTGTCTGTCTGTCTGTCTGTCTGTCTGTCTGTCTGTCTGTCTGTCTGTCTGTCTGTCTGTCTGTCTGTCTGTCTGTCTGTCTGTCTGTCTGTCTGTCTGTCTGTCTGTCTGTCTGTCTGTCTGTCTGTCTGTCTGTCTGTCTGTCTGTCTGTCTGTCTGTCTGTCTGTCTGTCTGTCTGTCTGTCTGTCTGTCTGTCTGTCTGTCTGTCTGTCTGTCTGTCTGTCTGTCTGTCTGTCTGTCTGTCTGTCTGTCTGTCTGTCTGTCTGTCTGTCTGTCTGTCTGTCTGTCTGTCTGTCTGTCTGTCTGTCTGTCTGTCTGTCTGTCTGTCTGTCTGTCTGTCTGTCTGTCTGTCTGTCTGTCTGTCTGTCTGTCTGTCTGTCTGTCTGTCTGTCTGTCTGTCTGTCTGTCTGTCTGTCTGTCTGTCTGTCTGTCTGTCTGTCTGTCTGTCTGTCTGTCTGTCTGTCTGTCTGTCTGTCTGTCTGTCTGTCTGTCTGTCTGTCTGTCTGTCTGTCTGTCTGTCTGTCTGTCTGTCTGTCTGTCTGTCTGTCTGTCTGTCTGTCTGTCTGTCTGTCTGTCTGTCTGTCTGTCTGTCTGTCTGTCTGTCTGTCTGTCTGTCTGTCTGTCTGTCTGTCTGTCTGTCTGTCTGTCTGTCTGTCTGTCTGTCTGTCTGTCTGTCTGTCTGTCTGTCTGTCTGTCTGTCTGTCTGTCTGTCTGTCTGTCTGTCTGTCTGTCTGTCTGTCTGTCTGTCTGTCTGTCTGTCTGTCTGTCTGTCTGTCTGTCTGTCTGTCTGTCTGTCTGTCTGTCTGTCTGTCTGTCTGTCTGTCTGTCTGTCTGTCTGTCTGTCTGTCTGTCTGTCTGTCTGTCTGTCTGTCTGTCTGTCTGTCTGTCTGTCTGTCTGTCTGTCTGTCTGTCTGTCTGTCTGTCTGTCTGTCTGTCTGTCTGTCTGTCTGTCTGTCTGTCTGTCTGTCTGTCTGTCTGTCTGTCTGTCTGTCTGTCTGTCTGTCTGTCTGTCTGTCTGTCTGTCTGTCTGTCTGTCTGTCTGTCTGTCTGTCTGTCTGTCTGTCTGTCTGTCTGTCTGTCTGTCTGTCTGTCTGTCTGTCTGTCTGTCTGTCTGTCTGTCTGTCTGTCTGTCTGTCTGTCTGTCTGTCTGTCTGTCTGTCTGTCTGTCTGTCTGTCTGTCTGTCTGTCTGTCTGTCTGTCTGTCTGTCTGTCTGTCTGTCTGTCTGTCTGTCTGTCTGTCTGTCTGTCTGTCTGTCTGTCTGTCTGTCTGTCTGTCTGTCTGTCTGTCTGTCTGTCTGTCTGTCTGTCTGTCTGTCTGTCTGTCTGTCTGTCTGTCTGTCTGTCTGTCTGTCTGTCTGTCTGTCTGTCTGTCTGTCTGTCTGTCTGTCTGTCTGTCTGTCTGTCTGTCTGTCTGTCTGTCTGTCTGTCTGTCTGTCTGTCTGTCTGTCTGTCTGTCTGTCTGTCTGTCTGTCTGTCTGTCTGTCTGTCTGTCTGTCTGTCTGTCTGTCTGTCTGTCTGTCTGTCTGTCTGTCTGTCTGTCTGTCTGTCTGTCTGTCTGTCTGTCTGTCTGTCTGTCTGTCTGTCTGTCTGTCTGTCTGTCTGTCTGTCTGTCTGTCTGTCTGTCTGTCTGTCTGTCTGTCTGTCTGTCTGTCTGTCTGTCTGTCTGTCTGTCTGTCTGTCTGTCTGTCTGTCTGTCTGTCTGTCTGTCTGTCTGTCTGTCTGTCTGTCTGTCTGTCTGTCTGTCTGTCTGTCTGTCTGTCTGTCTGTCTGTCTGTCTGTCTGTCTGTCTGTCTGTCTGTCTGTCTGTCTGTCTGTCTGTCTGTCTGTCTGTCTGTCTGTCTGTCTGTCTGTCTGTCTGTCTGTCTGTCTGTCTGTCTGTCTGTCTGTCTGTCTGTCTGTCTGTCTGTCTGTCTGTCTGTCTGTCTGTCTGTCTGTCTGTCTGTCTGTCTGTCTGTCTGTCTGTCTGTCTGTCTGTCTGTCTGTCTGTCTGTCTGTCTGTCTGTCTGTCTGTCTGTCTGTCTGTCTGTCTGTCTGTCTGTCTGTCTGTCTGTCTGTCTGTCTGTCTGTCTGTCTGTCTGTCTGTCTGTCTGTCTGCAACCCTCGGATCCTTCACAAGATCCAAGGAAGCGCAGAACTCTGCATCAGTGGGGCGCTCCGCATCACGGCCACAGAAGCACTAAACAAACAAACAAAACACAATTCTCGACCTCCAACCCCTGGACCTACTTGCCGAAAGCTGGACATCTGCAACAGCACTGAGGCTCCGTGAAGCAGCGGCATGGACAACAGTCTCTACGGGTCACTCCAGTATCCTAACAAAACATTCATCCTTACCACGTAGTACAGACTACGTTCCACCCATCTGTCTGTCTGTCTGTCTGTCTGTCTGTCTGTCTGTCTGTCTGTCTGTCTGTCTGTCTGTCTGTCTGTCTGTCTGTCTGTCTGTCTGTCTGTCTGTCTGTCTGTCTGTCTGTCTGTCTGTCTGTCTGTCTGTCTGTCTGTCTGTCTGTCTGTCTGTCTGTCTGTCTGTCTGTCTGTCTGTCTGTCTGTCTGTCTGTCTGTCTGTCTGTCTGTCTGTCTGTCTGTCTGTCTGTCTGTCTGTCTGTCTGTCTGTCTGTCTGTCTGTCTGTCTGTCTGTCTGTCTGTCTGTCTGTCTGTCTGTCTGTCTGTCTGTCTGTCTGTCTGTCTGTCTGTCTGTCTGTCTGTCTGTCTGTCTGTCTGTCTGTCTGTCTGTCTGTCTGTCTGTCTGTCTGTCTGTCTGTCTGTCTGTCTGTCTGTCTGTCTGTCTGTCTGTCTGTCTGTCTGTCTGTCTGTCTGTCTGTCTGTCTGTCTGTCTGTCTGTCTGTCTGTCTGTCTGTCTGTCTGTCTGTCTGTCTGTCTGTCTGTCTGTCTGTCTGTCTGTCTGTCTGTCTGTCTGTCTGTCTGTCTGTCTGTCTGTCTGTCTGTCTGTCTGTCTGTCTGTCTGTCTGTCTGTCTGTCTGTCTGTCTGTCTGTCTGTCTGTCTGTCTGTCTGTCTGTCTGTCTGTCTGTCTGTCTGTCTGTCTGTCTGTCTGTCTGTCTGTCTGTCTGTCTGTCTGTCTGTCTGTCTGTCTGTCTGTCTGTCTGTCTGTCTGTCTGTCTGTCTGTCTGTCTGTCTGTCTGTCTGTCTGTCTGTCTGTCTGTCTGTCTGTCTGTCTGTCTGTCTGTCTGTCTGTCTGTCTGTCTGTCTGTCTGTCTGTCTGTCTGTCTGTCTGTCTGTCTGTCTGTCTGTCTGTCTGTCTGTCTGTCTGTCTGTCTGTCTGTCTGTCTGTCTGTCTGTCTGTCTGTCTGTCTGTCTGTCTGTCTGTCTGTCTGTCTGTCTGTCTGTCTGTCTGTCTGTCTGTCTGTCTGTCTGTCTGTCTGTCTGTCTGTCTGTCTGTCTGTCTGTCTGTCTGTCTGTCTGTCTGTCTGTCTGTCTGTCTGTCTGTCTGTCTGTCTGTCTGTCTGTCTGTCTGTCTGTCTGTCTGTCTGTCTGTCTGTCTGTCTGTCTGTCTGTCTGTCTGTCTGTCTGTCTGTCTGTCTGTCTGTCTGTCTGTCTGTCTGTCTGTCTGTCTGTCTGTCTGTCTGTCTGTCTGTCTGTCTGTCTGTCTGTCTGTCTGTCTGTCTGTCTGTCTGTCTGTCTGTCTGTCTGTCTGTCTGTCTGTCTGTCTGTCTGTCTGTCTGTCTGTCTGTCTGTCTGTCTGTCTGTCTGTCTGTCTGTCTGTCTGTCTGTCTGTCTGTCTGTCTGTCTGTCTGTCTGTCTGTCTGTCTGTCTGTCTGTCTGTCTGTCTGTCTGTCTGTCTGTCTGTCTGTCTGTCTGTCTGTCTGTCTGTCTGTCTGTCTGTCTGTCTGTCTGTCTGTCTGTCTGTCTGTCTGTCTGTCTGTCTGTCTGTCTGTCTGTCTGTCTGTCTGTCTGTCTGTCTGTCTGTCTGCAACCTTCGGATCCTTCACAAGATCCAAGGAAGCGCAGAACTCTGCATCAGTGGGGCGCTCCGCATCACGGCCACAGAAGCACTAAACAAACAAACAAAACACAATTCTCGACCTCCAACCCCTGGACCTACTTGCCGAAAGCTGGACATCTGCAACAGCACTGAGGCTCCGTGAAGCAGCGGCATGGACAACAGTCTCTACGGGTCACTCCAGTATCCTAACAAAACATTCATCCTTACCACGTAGTACAGACTACGTTCCACCCATAGTCAACTTCGAAAGAAGATACAAGATCTTCATACCCACCCGTACAGACTGGGGCAACCTCCCACACCAATTCGAAAACGCCGTCAGCATATACACAGTCGGCTCCAAGCTTAACTCCCAAACAGGTGGGGGAGTCTTCTCTCCCGAACTAGACATAAAAGTCTCATTCCGCCTACCAGACCACTGTTGTGTTTTCCAAGCGGAAGTCATGGCAATTCAGCAAGCCATGACCCACCTGGACACTTCAGTACATCATGACATAGATATTTTTATCTTCTCGGATAGTCAAGCAGCCCTCAGGGTCCTCGCCTCCTACACAACGAACTCAAAAACAATCTCTGAATGCCGCAAATGGGTATGCCCATGGCTACCTGCAAGCTCCATGTCAGGCAGAGACTGTACACACTTTCCAACAACCCTTAGAACTCAATCTCAACATGCCCCAATTCTAGACTCACATGTCCAAACTAAACTCTAAAAGAACAAGAACTCTCCTACAATGTAGCAGGGAGGACATCTCCACTCTCCTAAATGCCCTCACGAAGACGAAGATGAGAGCATCGAACACCTCCTATGCTTCTTTCAAACCCTAGATAGCTACACACTTCCGAACCTTGCAGCCATTCAGGGCGTAAGCATCCAAAAACTCTTATGTTTCCTAAGAAGAACAAAATACTTCGCGAAAGCAAATAACCCATGAGCTAGGAAAAAGGATCTAATCAGAGATCATATGGTATACAAGTGGCCCAATGTGGCCTAAGTGTAGGGATTAGTATCTAATCTCCAACCACTCTTACCTATAATATGAAACAAATAATAGCTTCGGTGTTTTTATACCCGTTACTCGTAGAGTAAAAGGGTATACTAGGTTCGTCGGGAAGTATGTAACAGGCAGAAGGAAGCGTTTCCGACCCCATAAAGTACATATATTCTTGATCAGGATCACTAGCCGAGTCGATCTAGCCATGTCCGTCTGTCCGTCCGGATGAACGCTGAGAAACTATAAGAGCTAGGCTATTGAGATTTGGCGTGCAGATTCCTGAGCTTCTTACGCAGCACAAATTTGTTTCAGCAAACTGCCACGACCACTCTAACGCCCACAAGCCGCCCAAAACTGTGGCTCCTACAGTTTTGATGCTAGAATAAAGATTTTAACTGAAATGTATTGTTCTTATCAATACCTATAGATTGATTAAAAAAAAGTTTGGCACGCCCACTTTATCGCCCACAAACCGCCCAAACCTGTGGCGCCGAAAATGTTCATGCTAGATAAAAAATCTAACGCCCATAACGCTTAAATCTGTCTACCGCCGGTAGGTGGCGCATTTCAATCACGCTTTGCTGCCTGCATATCTCCATTTTCCGTTGGTCCCTTTAGCTGAGTAACGGGTATCTGATAGTCAAGGTACTCGACTATAGCGTTCTTCCTTGTTTAACATTTAACCTCCTTCGCTTGGAAATAACATTTTTTAATTAGTTCTGAATTTCGAATTTAATTTTATCAAAATCGGACGACTATACCATAAAGCTGCCATAGGAACGACCGGAAAATTGGTGGGAAAATAATATGAAACCAATTACACTATTGGGAATATCATTTTTTGTATTTTTAAATTTAATAGTTATACCTGCAAGGGTATACAAACTTCGGCTTACCGAAGCTAACTTCCTTTCTTGTTATTTTTATTATATGCAAGCCAATGTGTACCACTTGATCGTGAATTATCTAGGTTTACTGTACCACACTCCCGACTTTTTTGTGCTTCTGGGAGTAGATCTCTCATAAACACCCTTCTCAAAATGTGGCATATATTTCTTAGCAAAATGTATTATGTCGATATTTGATAGTGGTCTGTTGGGTAGCAGAGATATTTGTTTTTTCGCTTCTTAATTCCTTTCCCTTTACTATAGGCTTATGAAAGAAACCATAACCCTTTCTTTAGGGCTTGAGATATAATCCTTCTCCTACAGCAACACTTTTAATTTTCCTGTTGTGACGTTTTTTCTCCTCCATATCTTTGCAATTGCGGCACTACCACTTGCTAAACTACCAAGAGCCATGAGCCATCAAGATCGGCACGATTTGTAGAAAACCTCAAATTTTGGGTACATTAATTACACAAGGTATCTTAACATGTTTCTTAGAACCCATTGATTGATGAAGTGATTTACGTGACACTTTTATTGCACTCATAATGTCTAATGGTTTTTGTTTTTTAATGTCTTAGTAGCAACATTAATAACATTCGACAGGTTTATCTTTTCTTTTGTTTAATCATCAAAGATTTCTCATTGAATGAGGTACATTATATTGAAATATGCGTTTAATAAGCCAAAAACAAAAAATTGTAGTTAGAAATATTAACGATTAATACGAAAATCGAACACAATAAGGGCTCTAATTGTTGGGCCTTTGGATTGCGGTAAAAATAATATTATGTTAAGTTAAATAGTGAGTCTCAATGGAAAAAGTTTATATCAACCAAAATATGAGTACTTGGAGATATTAATCAAACCGATAAAAGGAATGGGATATCATACATTCTCCCATAATGACGGTGTCCTAGAACCCAGTGAAGCCAAAAATAATTCCATTATGATGTTCGATGACGTAGCTTGTAAAAAAACAAGATAACATAAGATCTTATAAAAAAAATAAAAATATCGACTCTTTTTATTTATGTCAAACATATAGTCATATACCGAAACATCTTATTCGTGACAATGCCAACTTTATTATAATGTTTAAACAAGATGATATAAATATGCGGCATATATATCGTGACCATATTAACACTGATATGAATTATGAAACATTTGTGAAAATTTGTCAAAAATGTTGGGAGGACAAGCACGGATTCTTATTAATTAGCAAGGATAACGAAATGGATAACGGAAGATACAGAAAAGGATTTGATCAATTTATTATGATTTAAGGAGTAATTTCAATATAAAACTGGGTTAGATACTTACAATCCCACAGTTTACCAAGAGATTTTAATATGTCGAGATCACTTGCATTATCCTTCAATGGAAATAGTTCCATTATAAATGAAACCTTCTTTCCACCTATCGAATTGAATAGTCGATATGATAGCGCTCTTATCGATTTTAATATGTATCTCTATCACATCGGTGACAATGTTATTACAATTCCTACTGGATCATACGAATTGAATGATATCAATGATTTTATTTACATTTAAAATTCAAAGTAACAATAATACACTTCAGCTTGAAATAACTATCATGCGAGAGTCAGCTTACTTTAATAAGGAAAGATCGGTTGGACAACTGTTTGGCTTCCATAAAAAAGTACTAGAACCACATCCTACAAAAAACTATCGATCAGATCAGACTGTGAACATATTAAAAATGAATACAATTCGTTTGGAATGTAATATAATCAGCGGTTCATATGTAGATAATACACCGAATCATACGTTACATTAGTTTGGCATTAATGTTCCGCCTGGGTATAAAATGACAGTGACACCACATACCCTAATTTATTTACCAATCAACTGTGATGAGATAAGCACACTATCTATACGCATAGTTGATCAAAACGGTGATTTGGTGAATTTACGTGGTGAAAACGTTTCGATTCGCATGCAAATTAAATTCCTCACTTGTGAATTAATTAAAATATGTAATTTTATTTTTTATGATCACTTATTACTGCTCTTTACTTTTTCTCGATTTGTTCTACTGCTCGATTGTGTTCTCAAAAATGGACTGCTTGATCTCTCGTTCAATGATCAATAATCAAACCTCGGCTTAAGAGATTTTATCCACAAAAATTGATAAAGAGAATGACTCAAGAAAGTCGGAAAAAAGGATGATGCAATTTGCCAATTAAATTTGAAGTCCAACCTTGGCCGGAAATTGGTGTTTTCACTAGCGGAGTTTAGGGACCGCTTTGGGGATCTTTTTGTTTGCGTTAGCGGACTCGGGGCTCGCTTTGGGGATCTTTTGTTAACGTTAGCGGACTCAGGGCTCGCTTGGGAATCCGATGTTTACAATAACGGCTTAGATGTTTACAGCATCCGTTTGATTCGGACTGCGTGAAATTGATCTGGGTGGGAATGATTTGGAGGCCTGGTTGTATGAAATAGCTGACCACGGATTTATCTCGGGTCTGTCAGAGTTAATTGGAAATTAGCTCTCGGCTCAAAGGTGTTTATAAAATGGGTAAGAGCCTGTCCGCGCCAAGGAGGTGCTCTGTGAATGTTAGTGGTTAACAGACGAGAGCAGATGGTCTCTCATCTCGCTCCCGGACTGTTAACAGTCTCCACCCCCGCTCTCCTAACATTAGAGTTAAGTAGAAGCTGTTAGTTCTAATTTACCAGTGAAAAAATTTACCACTAAAGTGAAATATTCTTTGAAAGTTTAAAAAGTGACTTCTCAATTCGATACGGGAACAAAACCGACAGCCAGAACCCAGAAAAGCCGCCACCCTCCACTTTATGGTCCTTCGAGCCGGATCTTTCCAGCAGTTTACGAGTTCCAGCGTTCAGCGGCGGAGTTTTCCGAGTTCTTCAAAAAATCCAAGATAAGTACGAATATTCCATATTTCCATTGCCGACCAGCCAGATATTTCCCAAGAACCCAATTTTCTTATATCTGTCTGATCGGCTTCTTTTTCGTATTTGAAATTTCCATACATATTCGTATTCATATACACATACTTCCAGTCGCGTTGCACCCTGCGAACATTTCTACAGCGATATACTACAATACAGTCCAAATTTCCAATTTCCAAAATTCTTACAAGTTACAAATTTAAATTACAATTTAGACCATATACCCGGCCATCTCAACATATGTACCTAAGGGAAAAAGTCAAGTAGCGTAACGTAGCACGGTAACCCACGTACCTTCTTTCGCGGTACACCCTACAAACATTTCGAAAGCGATATTTACAATACAGTCCACATTATTTATAATTTCCAAATATAAAAAAGACAATTTAAGCACATATATTTCCAAGTTCCCACAAACACACATATCAATACGTCCATACATACACACATATAATCCTGATGCATGCTTATTAATATACGTAGATATGCCTGTCAACTGCAACATTTGCACATAAGGAGAAACACACATAAGTTCATACCTTACACTTTACAAAAATTTCAACAACGATATTTATTATATTTCTTGTATAACAATATTATCAAAAATCAAAATAACCTAATTCCACCGAACCCATCACCACGATACGCCTTTCCAGAATTTGCATGATATTTATTTCAGCAGCGCTAATTTGCACACACCGGCGGCTCACACCCATTAATTAAAAATAAATAAATACATTTTGGTTTTTGTAAGCCGTGACGGTGCGAAATATATATTTATTTTCCTATTCCTAGCGCTCATTTCCGCAGCACAGCAAACAACTGCAAATATCTTGCAGAACATTTGTTCCGAACTCTCGTTATTTCTTCGCACATCAAGTAGTTGATGTGCGACTGTTCCGTTTCCACATACTCCAAAAGTAGACCGGAGCTGCAACGCTAATAGCGAACACAAGCGGACCGCTTGCAATTGCCATAACAGGAAAACGGAGTAGCCACTGCGAAATATTAATTTTCTTCTTTGGTTTTTAAAATCAAATTTAATTAATTCCATACGTTTTTCGTCTTTCTTTTTCTCTTGGAATCCAATCCGGTGATCCGCAACAGTGTGACCACACTCCAGGACAGACTTTTCCGGGCGGGTCTAATTTTTACAAAGCAAACAAGGGCGGCCAGGTTCCGCCTGTAATTAAAACGCGATCGCTATCCGCATCTCCTCGCTCGCGCACAGCAAGCCCAGTAGCCCCAAAGTCGATCACAAAGGCAAAGAGCGAAACTTCCTTAGCCACCCAAGGAGACGACAATAAGCTGTCTGTTTGTACGAGCAATCAGAAACAATCGTCTCTGAGTCCGCTCACGCCTAAAGTTAGGCCACAAATCCAGTCCAAGTCCGTAAAGTCGCTAGCAACTCGTTCTCAGGCAAAAATGAGTAACGAAATTGCAATTGCAGCTAACGCGCGGTTCATCACGGTGTCCGACCGTATGAGCCATTTCAGAGCGACGATTGAAACTTGAGGGCCGTCATCTCCGTCCGTCCACACCTGCAAAGTCCGTAAGGAACAAGTCCGCTCACTCTGGGACAAAACCGAAAAAGAATTTGAAGCGTGTCTAGCCACGATTTCCAGCATTACGACTGAAGGTGCGGAAGAAATTCTGGCGACTCTGCACCGAAAATATGCATATTGCTATTCGGTGTACGAGGAGCTAGCGGTTCAGCTCAGTGAGCTAATCGAGCGAGCCAATTCTCAGCATCTGCCCACGAGCACCAATAATCAGTCCACTTACATTCCGTCTGGGTGCCGGTTACCGCCATCCGATACTGAAGTATTCGAAGGGGACTATCTGAAATCGCCAACATTTAGGGATCTTTTTACAGCAGTTTATGTCAACAATTCTAGGTTTACATCGATGGAAAAACTTTTTCATCTCAACGCTAAAACTAGCGGCGAGGCTAGTCCCCTCTCACAAATGAGGGTTTCGATTCAGCATGAGCAGCGCTTCGAGACCGTTTCGAAAATAAGAGACTGCTAGTAAACAGCCAACTCAAACTCCTTTTTAATTTGAGCTCCTTTAGTTCTGAATCTGGCCAGGCTCTGAAAGACCTACAGAGCACAATCCAAGGGTGTTTGATAGCGCTGGCTCATTCCAACATTTCCACAGAGAACTGGGACTGTCTCCTTGTATTCCTGTGCGCCAGCAGATTACCAAAACTGACCCTCTCCTTATGTGAGCAGTCCTTTTCATCCAAGTCCGACATTCCGACCTGGGATGAAATGAACACGTTTCTTAGCGAGGCGATTGCTAGCTAGAGGCGATTGAGGATATGAAACCCAGCACCAGCAATCACTTTAACGCTAAGAGAAAACCCGTTTCCAGGAAGCTCAAGCGATCTGTGCTCAAAAGAGAGTCATCCAGTGCGCTTATGCCAGCGTTTTCTCCAGATGTCTGTGGATGCGCGAACGTACTACATTAAAAAAAAGCAGCTTTGCCTAAATTGTTTCGCGAGAGGCCACCAGCTACGTTAATGTACTAGCACTCACAGCTGTTTCACATGTCGAGCCGAGCGCGGCATCATACACTGTTGCATAAAGGCAACCCCAATTCCCGTGGATCAACTTCCGCAATTATTTCTTCAGCAGGCCCACAAAATCCAGCTGTACAGGAGGCCGCCAACGGTTCAGAAAATCTGCCCAGCGTGCAGAACTATTTAGCAACCGGTGCTAGAGCGGTTTTGCTAGGCACGGCCATTATTGACATATGCCACTTGGGAACGGGTTCTGAGGCTACGTTTATTACGGAACGCTTGTTCAATCTGATTAAGCTGCCATTCCGCCATATCCAAGCCCAAGTTTCGGGCTTAAATCAGACCGTTTCTGCTCAGGCGACCAGGCTCTGCCATTTTGCTATTCGATCCCCTAATAAGCCAGGCCTTCAGCTGGAAACCGCAGCTTACGTTTTGCCTGAATTGGCCGGAAAGCTTCCGTCTTACCAAATTCCACGAGATGCGCTGATTGATTTACCTGCCATTCTCCTGGCAGATCCAACATTTTTAGAGAGTTCCCAGATATATGTTCTGATCGGAGCCGACATTTTACCGTCCGTGTTGCTAAGCGGCACGCGCATATACATTTGTTTTTCTCTCCTAGGTCAGGAAACTATTTTCGGCTGGGTCCTTACCGGCCCAGTTGCTAGTACATCTAGCCAAAATCGGGTATCAGCTTTTACGACCCAGTTAACCGAAACGAGTGACAGGGGCTTGGAAAAACTTCTCACTAAGTTTTGGGAGGTGTAGAGCATACCAACTAAGAGGTTAAAAGAATCCGATTCCTAATGCGAGAGCAATTTTCGCCGCCACCCTCCACTTCAGAGCCCCTAAATAATGTGTCATATAACTCCCCCCATTCTAAATTGAATCGTCCCGAGTCATTGGAACTGATGGGTATATTGAAAGTAATTGATTGGTTAATTCGACAATGATATTTTCTTCTAGGGTATTTTCATTGTCGGGGATATTATTTATTTCATTATCGGAAATATTGATTTCTGGTTCCATTTCTATATGAATTTGCCATGGTTTGAATATTAAAAATTTTCTGAATTTGTTTAGAAAAAAAAAGTTGATGAAATACGCCTTTCAGGAAACCTTTGTTTTCCGGTAAGATACATCTCCCTAATTAAGAAAAGGGCACTTAAAATTTTTGCTATGGTACCAATTCTTTTTTAAGTGTAACAAACGTTATTCGCACTTTTTTATTTTCTAACTCGAGTTGTCATAAACAATTCGTCAAAGCTAAAAAATTTGGAAAAAAATGCAAAAGCGCTGGCATAAATGGCTTCTTTAGTTTTATGTTGTTTTCTTGAAGGCTGGACCTTAACGGAGAATATGCGCCATCGATCACGACAATCCGTTGGTAAATCGATTTCCTTGCTAAAAATATATGAAAATGATTTCTTTGTAACTGCAATCGCATACTTTTTAGCTTGCCCAGCACTAATAGCAAAGAAACTGACGTTATGCATTACTGACTGAAAATTTAAAAAAATCTTTAACGGCCGCTGCACCCGAATACTGAACTTGGGTATATACCTTTAAAAATCTGTAAAAAGTCGATTTACCAACGATTGTCATG
The DNA here is from genome assembly GCF_014743375.2 of Drosophila subpulchrella. Lineage (NCBI taxonomy): Eukaryota > Metazoa > Arthropoda > Insecta > Diptera > Drosophilidae > Drosophila > Drosophila subpulchrella. The sequence goes on along the minus strand of NW_023665698.1, from coordinate 886,199 downwards.
ATCGATGGCGCATACTCTCCGTTAAGGTTCAGCCTTCAAGAAAACAACATAAAACTAATTTCGGTTTTATGCGTGTATTTTTAAAGAAGCCATTTATTCCAGCGTTTTTCCATTTCTTCCAACTTTTTCAACTTTGACGAATTGTAGCTTCTAAACTAATGAATGGAACTCAATGATGTGTATAAGAAAGTTAAAGGGCACCGAATTCGGTTTATCACAACTCGAGTTAGAAAATAAAAAATTGCAAAAAATGTTTTTTACACTTTAAAAAAAATTGGTACCATAGAAAAAATTTTAAGTGCCCTTTTCTTAATCAGGGAGTTGTATCTTACCGGAGAACAAAGGTTTCCTGAAAGGCGTATTTCATCAATTTTTTTTGTAAACTGGTGTAATTTAATATATAAATGTAAATATGATTAATATTAACGTAACTGGTATTTGAGTTTGTTTAATTTGAATAAATGGATTTAGTATGCTTATATTATCAAATGAGAGTTCCGAATCATTAGATATAATATATTCGGATACTAAAAAATCTGTATATTTTCGAGCTGTGATGTATTCCAATATCTTATTGTCTACATTGGTGTAGGAAATATTATTAATTTTAGTGGTGCCATTATAAGTTATTAAATATGACCCATTTAAATGAGTGTCATTAACTCTATTTTCTCCATTTACAAAAATGACTCAGTCTTGGATTACATCTACATTTTTATTATACCCGTTACTCGTAGAGTAAAAGGGTATACTAGATTCGTCGAAAGTATGTAACAGGCAGAAGGAAGCGTTTCCGACCCCATAAAGTATATATATTCTTGATCAGGATCACTAGCCGAGTCGATCTAGCCATGTCCGTCTGTCCGTCTGTCCGTCTGTCTGTCTGTCCGGATGAACGCTGAGATCTCGCAAACTATAGGAACTAGGCTATTGAGATTTGGCGTGCAGATTCCTGAGCTTCTTACGCAGCGCACGTTTGTTTCAGTAGAGTGCCACGCCCACTCTAACGCCCACAAACCGCCCAAAACTGTGGCTCCTATAGTTTTGATGCTAGAATAAAAATTTTAACTGAAATGTGTTGTTCTCATCAATACCTATCGAATGACCCAAAAAAAGTTTGCCACGCCCACTTTACAACCCACAAACCGCCCACAAACTTCAAAAAATCGTAAATATGAACGTGGATATCTCGGAAACTATCAAAGATAGAGAATTGGGATCTCAGATTTAGATTCCGTAGGCTTGAGCGCAGCGCATGTTTGTTACGCGAATATGCCACGTTCACTCTAACGCCCACAAACCGCCCAAGCCTGTGGCGCCCACAATTTTCATGCTAGATAAAAGATTTTAACTGAAATGTATTGGTCTCGTCAATACCTATCGATCGATCCAAAAAAAAAAAACCACGCGCACTCTAACGCCCACAACGCTTAAATTTGTCTACTGCCGGTAGGTGGCGCATTTCAATCTCGCTTTGCTGCTTGCTTATCTCCATTTCCCTTTGGTCCCTTTAGCTGAGTAACGGGTATTTGATAGTCGAGGCACTCGACTATAGCGTTCTTCCTTGTTTTTTTCTCAGATTTGGTTACAAAAGGATTTTTCTTCATTTAGTTACCTTATGAAACAAGAACCTTCTGGGATAAGTGTGCAATAATTATTAAATATTTCTGTCTTAAAATTAGGCATTACATAGTACTTATTTCTACATTTTACGACGTGATTATCAATTAATAATTTTCCATCATTATGTGAAATGGATCTTGAATTGTAAACGTCACAACGATGGGTAATAATAGGGTATTTTATGTAAATTTGTATATCATTATTGTTTAGAATTTTAGTATTAAATACATCAATTTTGGCGAGTGTAATTGTGTCCATTAAATTCATGAAATCGTAAGTAAGCAAGCACAGACGATATTTTCTAAGTGGAATTTCTTGATCTTTAAAGGCTGTTTTGAATTCTTCAGATAAAGATTTAATCTCTTTAAATATTTTAGAATTAATAACGAATTGATCGTTATTATTTTGTATTAAATCATCGATTTTATTTTGGACTGTTATGAAATCATCATGATCTGGTGTTCCCGCTATCCATTTCCAAATAGTACCTATTTCATTAATGCCTCTTTTCGATCTACTGTGTATTATTTGAGAGATAAGTATTTTGATAATCTTTAAATCGTGGGATATTTCCCAAAGGGAATTCTTGCTGTCGTGACTCTTTCAAGATTAATTATATCTCTATAAAGACTTATGATAGTTATATAAAATAAATCTGCGTATGATTCATTAGTAAGAACATCTTTAGTATCCTTGTAAAGAAGGAAATCATGGTTCATGTAATCCATTATTTCGGATTTGGTTGTAGCTACCAGCAATAATAAGTACATTATTGAAATCATTATCTGTAATGTGAAACAAATTATTTAATATTATCTTTATGAATCGTACGGTTTCTGTTATTTATAATAACTGGGGAGATTTTCCTTAACTACTTGTTTTGTATATCTAGAATTAAGCTTGTTTCTTTCTCCGTGTTTCTTTTCGTAAATTACCTCTCCTACGTGATAATTCTTATTTTGTCTATCTCTATTGTGGAAATGCAACATTTTCTCTTGAGCTTGTTGCAATAATTTAGGCATATCTTCGTGTTTGATTTTATTAAATAGTATGTCAAAAGGTCGTTGGTTGGTTATTGAGTGAATTGTTAAATTATATTTTTGTGCTGCTTTAATAATAATTTCGGAATAATCAACTAAATTAAGCTCATCTTTAATGCAGCGAGCAATTTCTGTTAAAGTAGAGTGTGCTCTTTCTATTTGTCCGTTGGACGTACTATATTGGTGTTGCTGTAGTTGTTGGTGCTGGTGTTATTGTTGGTGTTTTGTCTCTTCATGACTTTTTTACTGCAATTACTTTCTGTGGTTTTAATTCTCGGAGGATTGTTTTTTCATCTATATATCTAAGGTCATTACAGTAGATAACGCCCTTTGAAAAATTAAGTGTCTTGTGTTCGGTTGCTGTTATTTCCATATCTGCGATTTTGGTAAGTTTTAGAAGTTTTGTGGCTTGTGTGTTGTTTTTTGATTTTATCAAAAGTCCGCCGTCTCTGGTTTTTTTCACGGAATCAACTTTTCTTCCGCAGGCAAAGTCCACAGATTTTTCGATGATGAAAGGTGAAACAGTTTGAAATGAGGTTTCCTATTTTACTTTTAATTACAATAAATTTGGGTTCTCCTAGTTGATACGATCTCGTGCATGGTCGCTTGTAAAGGGCTTGCGCCCGAGTGGTAAAAAATGGTGTGTTTTTGTTGTTGTATTTTTTGTTTTTTTTTGTGGTTGATATATTGGTTTTTCGAAATTTTACTGATAAGCTCAATGGGTTTTTGCAAACGCGGGAACGATGCTGTTGTAATACGACTTGTCTCTTCACGAATAATTTTCGGATAAATAACGGCAAAGTACCAGTTAAAAACATTTTGGAAAAGTTCAAGTTTAAGGAGTTGTACTGCTAACTTGATATCAACTTAGCAGAACACCTTATAATTTTTAAAAAAATTAAGCGACACATTTTTTTCTTTCACGAATAATTTACGGATAATTAACGGCAAATTGTCAATAGGAAAAAAGTTTGGATATCAATAGTTGTTTTGCTGCTGGATGCATATACAATACAAGGATTTTCCTCTCACCTAAAACTGCTGCGTGTGTTCGTTTATATGTTCCGCTAAATAAGAAAATGTAAAAGATTGGTAGAAGTAGTTAAAAAGATCTGAGGCTGGGCTAACCTTATCGTTGTTGCGGGTCACATATTGCGTAAGTCACATCGGGTTTAGTAAAGAATTTTTAAATAAAATAAATAATTTAAATACTACCTAATAACTAACAAAGTTGTATTTACAATTTGAGTATAAGTTAAAGTTTCCAACTGTCTTTAAGCATGCATGAATTCTTTGATTTTAGAGATAAAATGAGACGCGCCTCTGATGGTTCTAATAGCATGAAGTAGGTTGTTCCATAGGCGAATAGCATTAATACAGAAATGACTTTTCGAGCATAAGGCTTTATATCAAGGGATAATAAAGTTTTGTGTTCTTTGCGATTGAGCTGGAAGAAGTTTCTGAAAATAAATTAATGTCTTAAGGTCAATCCACTGACTAAGGTTAAGGTCAATAATACTATTGACTAGGTGGGAAGTGTGGTCAATGCGACGAAAAGAAAACACGTAACGGACGATTGAATTACAAACAACAGTTAATTTTCGCATATCTTGAGTGTCGCAATGCCCAAAAATTTCATAAGACCGGGTGGGAACCAAAAATGTTTTGGCCACTAGCATACGTAGCTGAGTTGGCAAGAACGACTGAGAAGTAGAATGCTGTCTCAGAAGCCCATATGTTCACACAGCTGCTTTGGAAATAAGTTTGCTTCATGTAAACGTGTTATTAAAGGTAATACTCAGATTGCCTGCTGATTCATCATATTTGGTTAGACTATTGCCAATTATTAAATTCGGGAGTTGCGTAGTGTCGAAGGGTTTTTGTAAATACCTTTACACTTGCTTTGTTTTGGGTTTAGACATAGTCCGTTTTCAACGGCCCAGTTATTAATTTTGAAAGGCAGGGTAATCATTAACTTGACATAGAGGCTTTCTATCATAGAACTGCTCATCATCAGCGCATAGATGGACATCACCAGGAGACAGAACATTTGGTAAGCCATTAACATAGATGGGAAACAGTAAGGGCCTTAGCACAGAACCTTGGGGTACACCTCTAGTCACCGAAACTAAGCGGGAAGTACACGACCCAGACACGACTGCTTGTTGTCTAACTGTTAGATACGACCTCAAGAGCATGACTGCAGAGTCCGAAAAATTGAAGAGCTTCCTTAGCTTGGTGTATGGAATACTATGGTTGACGGTGTCAAGGGCCTTGCTGTGATCAAGTAGAGTCAAAAACGTGATCCAATTTTTATCCAGCCTTGATCGAATGTCCTCAACTACATCAGTGATCACGTATCATTTTGCCTCGTTATCACAGGTGCTGCTATGTACGAAATGTAACTATGCAAAACATCTAAAGATGGTTGTCTTAGAGGAACACGTCCGCTCATGTTGGGGAATAACGTTTCCTATGATTGTAAAACTAACTTAGAAATCAAAAGAACGCCAACAAAACAAACCTCACAAGCTAATGATTCTCATATGTGGAATATTTTCAAACACACATTTTTTTCGCCCCAGAACGTTTAACTGGTAAATTGTCTTGGATCTCTCCTTTCCACAAACGGGTCATAAACATGTCATAAAAGGGATTAGAACAAGAGCTACCGGAACATGCGCACCTATCCATTACCTGACCGGAATAAAAGGGATACATGCACAAGCCTGAAGGCGCACGCCCATTGACAAGATCATGGGCCTCACGCCAAAGACCACACGGCTGACTGCTAGCTCTAATACGTCCCATAATAGGGGTTGAAATCACGACCTTTTTTTTTGTGCTAATATTTATTTAAGCGTTGATCAGCCAACCAAATGGCTATAAAACGCATGGAAATAACAAAGGAAAAATAACATGAAACATAACAGAAATAAGGAAGTTAACAAATTTATAACAGTGTCAGTTCAACATTATTGTTTTAGGACACGGGTACGTTGACGTCCTCGTGCCCAGAGATCGCCAGGGTGCCGACGCTTCAGTCTTCTTCTCGTTGTAGTTGGGTTTGCCAGGGATGCTGCTAGATGGTTGGTGTGGGCTAGTAGACGGTCGTTGTAACGGCTTGAGTGCAAATTAAGTTTCTCACTAGTGAATTGATTAAAAAAATTTATTTTTATTTTTAACAATCACTTATTCACTATTACAATTTTACAATAGGTTGAACTTATTTAATTCACTGCTCTTGTATTTATTCTCGAATTATTGTTCTGCTCGATTCGGATCTCAAAAACGGACTGACTGATCTCTAGTTCAATGATCAATAATCAAACCTCGGCTTAAGAGAATTTATCCCCAAAAATTGATAAAGAGAATGACTCAAGAGAGTCGGAAAATAGGATGATGCAATTTGCCAATTAAATTTGAAGTCCAATCCTGGCCGGAAATTGGTGTTTACATTAGCGGAGTTAAGGGACCGCTTTGGGGATCTTTTTGTTTACGTTAGCGGACTCGGGACTCGCTTTGGGGATCTTTTGTTTACGTTAGCGGACTCAGGGCTCGCTTGGGGCTCCGATTGCTTACAATATCGGTTTGGATGTTTACAGCATCCGTTTGATTCGGACTGCGTGAAATTGATCTGGGTGGGAATGATTTGGAGGCCTGCTTGGCAGAAATAGCTGACCACGGATTTATCTCGGGTCTGTCAGAGTTATTTGGAAATTAGCTCTCGGCTCAAAGTTGTTTATAAATTGGGTAAGAGCCCCTAAATAATGTGTCATATAACTCCCCCCATTCTAAATTGAATCGTCCCGATTCATTGGAACTGTTGGGTATATTGAATGCAATTGATTGGTTAGTTCGACAATGATATTTTCTTCTAGGGTATTTTCATTGTCGGGTGTATTATTTATCTCAATATCGGAAATATTGCTTTCTGGTTCGATTTCTATACGAATTTGCCATGGTTTGAATATTAAAAATTTTCTGAATTTGTTTATAATCATAATAATTAAATATATTAATGCTAATATGATTAATATTAACGTAATTGGTATTTGAGTTTGTTTAATTTGAATAAATGGATTTAGTATGTTAATATTATCAAATGAGAGTTCCGAATCATTAGATATAATATATTCGGATATTAAAAAATCTGTATATTTTCGAGCTGTGATGTATTCCAATATCTTATTGTCTACATTGGTGTAGGAAATATTATTAATTATAGAGGTGCCATTAAAAGTAATTAAATATGACCCATTTAAATGAGTGTCATTAACTGTATTTTCTCCATTTACAAAAATGGCTCCATCTTGGATTACATCTACTTTTTTATTTTTTTCTCTGATTTTAATACAAAAAGATTTTTCTCCATTTAGTAATCTGGTGAAACAAGAACCTTCTGGGTTAAGTGTGCAATAATTGTTAAATATTTCTGTCTTAAAATTAGACATTACATAGTACCTATTTCTACATTTTGCGACGTGATTATCAATTAATAATTTTCCATCATCATGTGAAATGGATCTTGAATTGTAAACGTCGCAGCGATCGGTAATAATAGGGTATTTTATGTAAATTATAATAAGATCTTGATGCAAAGCGATTTTAAATTCAGATATATCTAAAAGGTCTGTTATAACTACAGGTCTATTTTCGTGTTTATAAATTTCTTGTATTTCGTCGTTGTTTAGAATTTTAGTATTAAATACATCTATTTTGGCGAGTGTAATTGTGTCCATTAAATTCATAAGATCGTAAGTAAGCAAACGCAGACGATATTTTCTAAGAGGAATTTCTTGATCTTTAAAGGCTGTTTTGAATTCTTCAGATAAAGATTTTATCTCTTTAAATATTTTAGAATTAATAACGAATTGATCGTTATTATTTTGTATTAAATCATCGATTTTATTTTGGACAGTTATGAAATCATCATGATCTGGTGTTCCCGCTATCCATTTCCAAATAGTGCCTATTTCATTAATGCCTCTTTTCGATCTACTGGGTATAATTTGGGAGATAAGTATTTGGATAATTTTTAAATCGTGGGATATTTCCCAAAGAAAATTGTTGCTGTCGTGACTCTTCAGAAATTCTGTTTCAAGATTAAGTATATCTCTATAAAGACTTATGTTAGTTATATGAAATAAATCTGCGTATGATTCATAAGTAAGAACATCTTTGGTATCCTTGTAAAGAAGGAAATCATGGTTCGTGTAATCCATAATTTCGGATTTGGTTGTAGCTACCAGCAGTAATAAGTACATTATTGAAATCATTATCTGTAATTTGAAACAAATTATTTTATATTATCTTTATGAATCGTACGGTTTCTGTTATTTATAATAACTTTATTAGGGAGATTTTCCTTAACTACTTGTTTTTTGTATCTAGAATTTAGCTTGTTTCTTTCCCCATGTTTCTTTTCGTAAATTACCTCTCCTACGTGATAATTCTTATTTTGTCTATCTCTATTGTGGAAATGCAACATTTTCTCTTGAGCTTGTTGCAATAATTTAGGCATATCTTCGTGTTTGATTTTATTAAATAGTATGTCAAAAGGTCGTTGGTTGGTTATTGAGTGAATTGTTAAATTGTATTTTTGTGCTGCTCTAATTATAATATCGGAATAATCAATTAAATTAAGCTCATCTTTAAGGCAGCGAGCAATTTCTGTTAAGGTAGGGTGTGCCCTTTCTATTTGTCCGTAGGACGTACTATGTCGAGGATCTGCAAAGAATAGAGATATCCCATTTCTTTGTGCAAAAGATTTAAATTGGGATAAAGAAAAACTTGGTTTGTGATCTATCATCAAAGATTTGGCTAATGGAAATTGTTGTAAGATTTCTGAAACTTTATTTTCCATATTTAGTTTCTTAGGGACTTCTTTTACGACTGAGTATTTCGAATACGAATCTATACAGGTAATGAATATAAGATTTTGGGGGTAATATATGTCAAGATGCAAATTTTCACCTTCTCTTTCTGGATGAGGTGCTTGACCGTTTGGAAATAGTACTGGGTGTCAGTTGTATTTATTTTGATTGCAGATTGTGCAATACTTTATAAACTCCTTAAGCTTTTTGTATAAATTAGGCCAATAATAAAGTCTAGTTACTTGTTTATAATTTTCATCAAGCCCTCTATGAGCTCTTCAATGAGTTTCTGTGATAATAAGAGATCTGTCTTCAGCGTTCTCAACATCCTGGACAAATGTCTTAGTGTATAAAAATGTATTTATAAAATTGTGGTTTTTGAATTCTGTAAAAATCTTCTAGAGTACAGTGAACTCCTATTGTTATATTGGGTGGAATATATTCCCTTAAGATTGCTACTAAATTTTCTGGAGTGTCATACTCTATTATATGTATAGTATTTCCGAACACATTAACCGACTCATGTATTGTATACCTCCCCGTTCCTATTAGCAATTGTTGCTTAAACTGGTTTAAGGGTTTTCGGGTTTCTTGTATAACATTCTCAAGACTACTCTCTGCTGAATGCTGAGTATTTTGATCTGAGACCGATTAATTACTTTCCATTAAGTTATTAAGTTGGCTGGCTTATAAATAATTTTGGGTGAATAGCTTTCAATAAAGGAATACCATCTTTTCATCTCGATATTTGGATTTTTTTGAGAAATGAAAAATGAAAGAGGTATAGATCTCGATGTTGTTAACCCCATATAAGTAATTTCGAAGATTTTTAAAAGCCCATCCAATATCTAAAAGTTCCTTTTTATTTGTTGCGTATAATTGTTCGGTTTTGGTCAGAGTTTTTGAAATAAATGTAATTGGTTTTCCTTCCTGAGAAAGAACATCACCAATTGCTAAGTCAGATGCGTCAGTTGTTAGGGTAAATTTTTTTTTATAGTCCGGTTGTACTAGTTCAACTTGTGCAATTAAATTTTCTTTGAGCTCGTTAAAAGCTCTTACAGCTGAATAATCAAACTGTATTTAAGTTTTACGTGATGCTTTTTTTGATACTTGGCCGTTTTGGCCTTCTAAATATTTTGTTAATGGTTTAGCTACTTTGCGTAATTTTGCACAATTTTTTTTTAATATCCTGTAAGGCCTAGGAAGCTTCTAAACTCTCGAATATTTTTAGGGATCGGATATTTTATAATTTTAGAATTTTTTTCGGGATCGGTTTTGATAATATTGTAAGAAACAACGTAACCGAGAAATTTTGTTTCTAATTTAAAGAACTTTGATTTTTCAATCGAAATTTTCATGTTTGCGTTCAGCAAAATTTTAATAATGACAATTAAGTCTTTGTAATATTGTTCAATTGTTTTTGAAAATATAATAATGTCATCCATATAAACATGACATGTTTTACCCACATGTTCTCTTAAAAAATCATCCATCGCTCGTTGGAATATTCTTGGAGCGTTGGTCAAACCGAAAGGCATTCTTAGGAATTCGTGTTGTTTATTCATTCATGAGAATCTGATGGAAATCATATTCCAAGTCAATTGTTGAAAAGTATTTGGTTTTCCAAGATTTGACAGAATCACTGAAGGGTCCTGCATTGGATATCTATCAGGTACAGTATTTTCATTAAGTTTTGGAGTTCCGTCTTCATTGAAACCCTTTTTTGTTACCACTAGTACAGGGGAACTATAAGGACTTCTACTTGGCCTTATAATTTCTTCTTTTAGCATTCGACTTTTTTCAAAATTTACAAAATCTGAAGCTGATAGAGCATAAGGGTATTGTTTGCTGTAAATGGCCCTATCATTTACGGTGTTGATTTCACCGCGTATATCTGTTCTTAAAGGAATCTGCATATGTATTTTTGAATGCTCTTCATTGAAAATATTTAATATTTCGTTCTCCAGATCTTTTCTTTGATCTGCAGAAGATATTTTTATGTTGTTTATTTTTTGATTGTCGGATAGACGGCGTGTTCAGAATTTCTAAATTTCAAACTTTTATTTTTGTCGGATTTCTCAACGACGCGCGTTCAGGATTTTTAATTTCCAAACTTTTATTTTTGTCGAATATTTCAACGACGGCGTGTTCGGAATTTTTGAATTCCAAACTTTTATTTTTGTCGGATATTTCAAGGACGGCGTCTTCGGAATTTTTGAATTCCAAACTTTTATTCTTGTCGGATTTTTCAACGTCGGCGTGTTCAGGATTTGTATATCCCAAACTAAATCCGCTTTGATTACCCATCTCAGATCTGATTTGGACCTTTTCATCAAAGTATTTTTATACCCGTTACTCGTAGAGTAAAAGGGTATACTAGATTCGTCGGAAAGTATGTAACAGGCAGAAGGAAGCGTTTCCGACCCCATAAAGTATACATATTCTTGATCAGGATCACTAGCCGAGTCGATCTAGCCATGTCCGTCTGTCCGTCTGTCCGTCTGACCGTCTGTCAGTCCGTCCGTCTGTCCGGATGAACGCTGAGATCTCGGAAACTATGAGAGCTAGGCTATTGAGATTTGGCGTGCAGATTCCTGAGCTTCTTACGCAGCGCAAGTTTGTTTCAGTAGAGTGCCACGCCCACTCTAACGCCTACAAACCGCCCAAAACTGTGCCTCCTACAGTTTTGATGCTAGAGTAAAAATTTAAACTGAAATAAATTGTTCTTATCAATACCTATAGATTGACATAACAAAAGTGTGCCACGCCCACTTTAACGCCCACAAACCGCCCACAGACTTCAAAAAATCGTTAGTATGAACGCGAATATCTCGGAAACTATCAAAGACCAAATACATAGCTGAGTAACGGGTATCTGATAGTCGAGGCACTCGACTATAGCGTTCTTCCTTGTTTTTAATAGTATTTTTTGATAATTGGGACCAATGATCTTGATTTAATTTTCCCTCTGGCCATGTATTAGTATTCGTTCTTCATTAAAGCATTTTACTAGCATTTCTACATGTTTTTTAACAGTATTTTTTTGAATTGGCCTGTTTTGAGTAAGTGACTTATATGATTTATCAAAGTCAACTTTTATGTTAATAATTTGCTTATATAATTCATTCCATTCCATTATATTATGGAGATGAATTATTTCTTAAAGTCCATCATTACTATTGCTCAACCTAGTATTGGGTGTTCGTCTACTACTGATCTAACTTGTACATCTGGAATGGTGGATAATACAATTCCCTTTTGGATGCTTGTGCAATGAATTAGTGGAGAAGCATCTGAATTAAATGTTTCAATATATAAATTTTCTAAATCATAAATGCTTACTGAAGTTGCTGAAACTAATTGCAGAATTCTTTCTTTAAAATGAGTGTCCCTATCATATGTGTCTCTAATTGCCTTTAGTGTAGCCATTTTTAGTTAATATATTTTTATTTACAAGTATCTATTTTTGTTTTATTCCATTTTCTTAAATTTTAAAATTTGATTACAGAATTGCTGAGTGTTCTGGGTCTCAAATTTTTTTGATTGATCTCACTTGTTCTGGCTATAATTATTATTTCGATTTTTATTATATTATTATTATTATTATAGCCGTTGTTAGCCCTATTCTGAACCTGGATAGACTCGTCTACCTCCATTGGTTCCGGCTTATTTTGTGGATGCCTATAGGTGTTCCACTGATTTTGTTGGTTATTATTAGATCTACCCTGGTTCCAAGAACTATTTTTATTCTGATTATAATAACCATAAGTATTTTTGTTCTGGTTGTTGTCATGATTAAACCTTAAATTATTATTGTTTCGCTGGTTACTGTAATTATGGTTTTGTTGTCTTGTCTTGTGGTTGAAATGTGTTTGTCCATTTCCACTAGAGTTTGGCTCACTATGTTTTCTCTGAGTAGTTGAGAAACTATTTGCGAAATGAGCTCTCATGTTGTTGCTTTCCATTTCCTGAACTAAGACCATTGCATTTGGTAAGTCAGGTGGATTCATTGAAAAAATTGTATCTGAAATTTGGCCTTTGAGGCCGGTAATGAAAACTCTAAGAGCTGTCTTCCTATGTTTCTCATTCATTTCCGCTGTTATTGGTTTGTTTCTACCGTAGGTCATAATAGTTTTAATAATTAGTAGATTTAATTTTCTATTAACTGTACCATAATAATCCATTATGGATAATTTTCCCAGACTCAATACGCTTAGTTCCTGTTCAATAATATGAATTGGTCGTTTGTCGCTAAACATAAAGTCAAGTCTGGCCATTATGGCATCGAAATTTAATACCGTACCGTTATGGGTTTAGGCATCGTTTGCCATTCCTGTTATTTTGTTTCTTAATATAGATAAGGCAGAATAAAATCGTTCACTCCCTCTGGCGTATTGCCCCTTGGCTATTTCAGCTGATTCTCTCCAGCTTAAATATTTTTCTTCTTCACCTTTATATTCCCTAACAAATTTGATGATCTCATAAGATGTGTCGCACTTGACATTTGGATCTATAATCTCTATCTGATAATCCTCAACTGTTTTAATTTTGTGTGAAAGCTGCGATCTTAAGTTTACGATCTTCTCCTTTAATTGACTTAATTCAAAAATTACAATTTGTTTAATTAAATCTCCTACATTTAACATTGTATTGTTTGTTATTGCCTGATGGTTTGTATGTTCTTGAGGCGGATTCATGTGGAGTCTTTTATTTGCTCCAGTCTGGCTTGTTGAGGGTTCTGACATTTTGAGAATATTTTTTTGAAATCAGAAATTAATTCTTCCACTTTGTATATTTATATGCTTTTCTTACAAATTTCTTATATAATAATAATAATGATAATAATAATAATAAAAAAAGATAGTACCGCTCACGAATCGTCCTCCTTTTTTTCTTCTCGTTGTTTTTGATCCTGTTGGGGTCGTCCTTTTCTTGGTTGATGATCCTGCTTGGGGTCGTCCTTCCTTTTTTGGTTTTCCGATTTTATTTTGGGGTCTTCCTTCTTTTTTCGGTTTTTAAATTGGGGTCTTCCTTCTTTTCCAATGTTTATATTTGGCGAGGGATTGCCCTTCAGTTGCCGGTTGTATAGAGTTTAAGAGAATTATTGCATTTCTTAATTTCCACCTTATTTTTATCAACACAGGCTTTATATATTCGTCGGTGGTATCCGGTTTTTGGCCGCGCTAAATTCTTTTGTTTTGCTTTTAGTTTTTAGAATATTTTAGTCACACGGCCCTTTGTTGGGCGCCAATTAAGTTTCTCACTTGTGAATTAATTAAAAAAAATGTAATTTTACTTTTTATAATCACTTATTCACTATTACAATTTTTTAATAGGTCGAACTTATTTTATTCACTGCTAGTTTACTTTTACTCGATTTGTTCTACTGCTCGATTCGGATCTCAAAAACGGACTGCCTGCGCTCTAGTTCAATGATCAATAATCAAACCTCGGCTTAAGAGAATTTATCCCCAAAAATTGATAAAGAGAATGACTCAAGAAAGTCGGAAAATAGGATGATGCAATTTGCCATTAAATTTGAAGTCCAATCTTGGCCGGAAATTGGTGTTTACATTAGCGGAGTTTAGGGACCGCTTTGGGGATCTTTTTGTTTACGTTAGCGGACTCGGGGCTCGCTTTGGGGATCTTTTGTTTACGTTAGCGGACTCAGGGCTCGCTTGGGACTCCGATGTTTACAATATCGGCTTGGATGTTTACAGCATCCGTTTGGTTCGGACTGCGTGAAATTGATCTGGGTGGGAATGATTTGGAGGCCTGGTTGATAGAAATAGCTGACCATGGATTTATCTCGGGTCTGTCAGAGCTAATTGGAAATTAGCTCTCGGCTCAGTTGTTTATAAAATGGGTAAGAGCCCCTAAATAATGTGTCATATAACTTGCACATTCGGTTAATAGAATGATTATTTATAATAAAAGACGTAGAAGGACGTAGTGGACGAAAGTCCCCAGCCAAGCATTTCTAATTGTAAAGCTATAGAAAGAGAATAAACAGTAAAAAGAAGCTCACTTACTTTGAAAAACACTATTTTAAAAGTCGTTAGGATTGAAGCTTCGAGTATAATATAAAAGGCGGAAAGGAAAACAATGAACGAAATTTTAAATGTTCGAGAAAAGGTTTACTCAGATGAGCGTATTTCGAAGAAAGAGGTTAATACTTATTCATCGTATAATCAGACATTTAAACCAAACGATGAAATTCGAATTACCATCCAAAATCAAGACTTGTAAGTGCTTCCCAAGAAAGCTACCTTAATTTTCGAGGAATTACCACTTTACCACTTACCACTTTTTATTCCCGTTACTCGTAGAGTTAAAGGGTATACTAGAGTCGTCGGAAAGTATGTAATAGGAAGAAGGAAGCGTTTCCGACCCCATAAAGTATCACTGTGGACGGCAGTACACGTAGTGACGAAGCGCGCAAGAGAGCGTGCGAAGACAACTACTATATATAGCCGCAGAATTGAAAATCTGCCATTATGGTCCGATCGTAACGAGTGATACACCAATCGAAAGGTATCGCAAAAACTAAGAAGATGGCATACCAAGACTTTCGAAATATAGATTTGTTTGGGAGAAAAGGCGGTCAAAGTGTATAAGTAAAAATTTAGAAAATTGGAGCTGCTGGACACGGTGATGAAAAAACCCCCGGCTGTTTAGCTAGTTTTATTTTTACTGAGAATACGCGTCGAATGACACCTCATTTGTTGAAATCCGATGTCCCGTTCAAAAGTAATTAAAAAAACAAGATTTTCTTCTTCTTCCCAAAATGAAAATGTTTTACCCTTTGTTTGTGGGCTTGTTTGCATCCCATCTTAATTTTAGGGCTTGGAAACCCTATGGGTGTACAAAGTAACTTGAAATAGAAAACGTTTGTTCTACGACTTTTGGAAAAACCCGCTAGTTTAGCGGAAAATAAAAAAAAAGCCAGATTTAAAATGCTTATAGTATCTAAACAACTAATGCTACAGAAACGTGCTGTATATCTCTGAAAAGATCATTTTATTTGCTAAATACTCTTCATAAAGTAAAAGTGTCTGACTCTAACAGATTTAGAGTTATGACAAAAACTTATTTCTTAAAACCACTTTTTGACTATTTTCTCAAAATTGAGTCAAACGATTTCTTTTTAAATTTCAAATCATAAAGCCCTTGAGATTCCTCAACTTTTAATGTATGAACCTTCTTGCCCTAAAAATTACCGTTTGGAAGATATTAAGCGATAAAAAGCGCAACTCGTTTCAGCTCCATATACGAAATATTTCATACTTATTGGAATAAACAAGAAAAAACCAATTTGATGAAAAATATTCTTATTAGATTTTTTCAAACTGTTATGGTTTTAGGGTCCTTTACTTGCATGAAGCTAATCGGAATAGGAAACTTGATCTATATGTTCTACCACTTTGGAAAAACCCGCAAGTTCGGCGGGAAATGTAAGAAACGACAGATTTCTCTTGGAATCTGAAACTATACAGCCCTTGAGATTCCACACTTGTGCTATTAAAATACGTAATTAAAGCAATTCAACTTGTTGCGCCTAATTTAAGGTGGCGTTCAGCTAAGATTAGGGGTCGAATCTGTGTGTTTGGTTTTTTAATAGCCAAGCCATATGGGGACGACTCCTAGTCATGGTATTGGGGTACTTAAACTCTTGAGCAAAAAAAACTTCTGATATCAAACAAAAACACCTCTTAACGAGGTAAAAAGTAGTGGCGAACGCGCCTTTAACAAAAATTTCTGATATCAACAATTGTGACGAAAAATGATATTACATTCGATAAAATAAATAAACTATATTAAATTTATGTATTCGGCACGCTACAACAGAACATTTACGTATAGGTAAATAAATAATTACTGTTGCGGGCCGAAATCATAAATTTAATAAAGTTTATTTATTTTATCAAATGTAATATCATATTTCGTCACAATTGTTGATATCAGAAATTTTTGTTAAAGGCGCGTTCGCCACTACTTTTTACCTCGTTAAGAGGTGTTTTTGTTTATATATATTCTTGATCAGGATCACTAGCCGAGTCGATCTAGCCATGTCCGTCTGTCTGTCCGTCCGGATGACCGCTGAGATCTCGGGAACTATAAGAGCTAGGCTATTGAGATTTGGCAAGCTGATTCCTGAGCTTCTTACGCAGCGCAAGTTGATTTCAGCAATTTGCCGCGCCCACTCTAACGCCCACAAACCGCCCAAAACTGTGGCTCCTGC
Organism: Drosophila subpulchrella; assembly: GCF_014743375.2. NCBI lineage: Eukaryota > Metazoa > Arthropoda > Insecta > Diptera > Drosophilidae > Drosophila > Drosophila subpulchrella. The sequence continues at coordinate 869,418 of NW_023665698.1, read as the reverse complement.
AGTTTTGATGCTAGAATAAAAATTTTAACTGAAATGCATTCTTCTCATCAATACCTATCGATTAACCTAAAAAAAATTTGCCACGCCCACTTTAACGCCCACAAACCGCCCACAAACTTCGAAAAATCGTAAGTATGAACGCGGATATTTTGAAAACTATAAAAGAAAGAGCATTTCAATCTCGCTTTGCTGCTTGCATGTCTCCATTTCCCTTTGGTCCCTTAAGCTGAATAACAGGTATATGATAGTCGAGGTACTCGACTATAGCGTTCTTCCTTGTTTTAAAAATAATTTTATGGCTTTCTTTTTGGATGAAATTAAGTACGAAATAAAAGGATGTGACCGACAAGATTTGTCGGTAAGACTAGTACCCTTAAAAATTTTATTTCTCTGGATAATCTTCAAAGTCAAAATCTATTAAATTCTGGATGGAGCAGTGGAGACGAAATTTCTACGGGACCCCACTTTAACTTTTCTGTACCATTAGAAAATTAGTTGGGACTTGCTGAGGATTATAAAAAAGTTTTGTTAAATTGTAGACACGAACTAGTGTTGATGCTAACTAAGAATCTTGGCTATGTGCTTAAACAAGCCAGAAATTAACAAACTTTTAAATTGGAAATGGCGAATATAACCTGGAAAATTCCCCATGTTACTTTGAGCCATTTTGCAAAAATTAAGATGATCCATATGATAATCTGAATGTCGATTTTAGTAAAAATCAATATGCTCACCTATATGAAATGTATACAAGATTACCATCTATAAATCGTGAATCACAACCATTTTTGAACCCAAATTAGTTTAAACTGAAGGCCCCTTTTGTTGTGGTTCATCTTTCATATCAAAACAAATCAGTGATAACTGGTCCTATTGATGTGAGAGTTTCAATAGAACTGAAGACACCAAGTCATGAAAATACCCAAGCTTATTGTCTCCTCATACATGACCGTTCAGTTGAATATAACCCATTAAACGGACTAGTACAAAGAGTTGTTTAACATTAGAAAAATGTTGAAAGATACTGTTTCGATTGATGTTCAAGGTTTCTTTGCTAATAATAATAATTTTATTCTAAAGGAAATTGGGATTGTATTCGAAAAGATCCAAACTTGAATAATAGTTTTTTAATAGCACCACCCTATGATTTTTCTTTGCTAAATACAAAATCTTGAAAGACTGCAATTTGGTTAGCCAATACACATCTAAAAACTTTTTGGAACGATGGAGAAAACAGTTTTTCACAAACTCGAAAGTATCTAAGGACAATTACAAGCGGAAAACAAATTATTTGTAAAGGTGTGGAAGAGAAACGATTTCTACGGACGTTTTTTGGCAGTCAGCTCATTAATATCGAGGAAATGGGCTGTCCGTCATTAAACAGGTCTAAAGGGAACCGGTTTCCCTATTGTGAAACACACCTCGAGGGCGGGGTTTGTGCTCTTAACAATGCATACATTATTTTAACATTTTTTAAAAGTAGTTCCAAAACAATAAAATAATTTTTATACATCATTTTAAAGTTCAGACTAGATGTGTAAAGTCCTACAAGAAAACAAAATTAACAAAATGAAATTTCATGAGGAAATTGACCACTTTATTGAAGAATTTAAATGACAGATAATTGGTCAGCATTTTCAATACGTTGTAAACATAAAAACTATGTTCATAAATCGAGGACATGATCTCAAAACTATGAATTATGGTGAACACTTTACATTATGTAATCCTGAATTGACGTCGGAAACGTGCGCCTGTCTCTTCTATGCAAATCGCCAGAACGAAGCCAGCACATTAATTTCAATATATAATAAAACATGTTCGCAATACCAAAACAAATGAATAAATGTATTATTATGCTACAAAATAAACTTCAGACTTTTTATTTCGAGTTAAAATTACAGGTACGGAGAATGGAAAGTATTTCCTTGACTAAGATATGTCGGCTACTTGTCAGCCGTGAGGTCTTCAGGCTTGTAAGAGAGAGAAAGAGCATTTCAATCTCGCTTTGCTGCTTGCATGTCTCCATTTCCCTTTGGTCCCTTAAGCTGAATAACAGGTATATGATAGTCGAGGTACTCGACTATAGCGTTCTTCCTTGTTTTAAAAATAATTTTATGGCTTTCTTTTTGGATGAAATTAAGTACGAAATAAAAGGATGTGACCGACAAGATTTGTCGGTAAGACTAGTACCCTTAAAAATTTTATTTCTCTGGATAATCTTCAAAGTCAAAATCTATTAAATTCTGGATGGAGCAGTGGAGACGAAATTTCTACGGGACCCCACTTTAACTTTTCTGTACCATTAGAAAATTAGTTGGGACTTGCTGAGGATTATAAAAAAGTTTTGTTAAATTGTAGACACGAACTAGTGTTGATGCTAACTAAGAATCTTGGCTATGTGCTTAAACAAGCCAGAAATTAACAAACTTTTAAATTGGAAATGGCGAATATAACCTGGAAAATTCCCCATGTTACTTTGAGCCATTTTGTAAAAATCAATATGCTCACCTATATGAAATGTATACAAGATTACCATCTATAAATCGTGAATCACAACCATTTTTGAACCCAAATTAGTTTAAACTGAAGGCCCCTTTTGTTGTGGTTCATCTTTCATATCAAAACAAATCAGTGATAACTGGTCCTATTGATGTGAGAGTTTCAATAGAACTGAAGACACCAAGTCATGAAAATACCCAAGCTTATTGTCTCCTCATACATGACCGTTCAGTTGAATATAACCCATTAAACGGACTAGTACAAAGAGTTGTTTAACATTAGAAAAATGTTGAAAGATACTGTTTCGATTGATGTTCAAGGTTTCTTTGCTAATAATAATAATTTTATTCTAAAGGAAATTGGGATTGTATTCGAAAAGATCCAAACTTGAATAATAGTTTTTTAATAGCACCACCCTATGATTTTTCTTTGCTAAATACAAAATCTTGAAAGACTGCAATTTGGTTAGCCAATACACATCTAAAAACTTTTTGGAACGATGGAGAAAACAGTTTTTCACAAACTCGAAAGTATCTAAGGACAATTACAAGCGGAAAACAAATTATTTGTAAAGGTGTGGAAGAGAAACGATTTCTACGGACGTTTTTTGGCAGTCAGCTCATTAATATCGAGGAAATGGGCTGTCCGTCATTAAACAGGTCTAAAGGGAACCGGTTTCCCTATTGTGAAACACACCTCGAGGGCGGGGTTTGTGCTCTTAACAATGCATACATTATTTTAACATTTTTTAAAAGTAGTTCCAAAACAATAAAATAATTTTTATAGATCATTTTAAAGTTCAGACTAGATGTGTAAAGTCCTACAAGAAAACAAAATTAACAAAATGAAATTTCATGAGGAAATTGACCACTTTATTGAAGAATTTAAATGACAGATAATTGGTCAGCATTTTCAATACGTTGTAAACATAAAAACTATGTTCATAAATCGAGGACATGATCTCAAAACTATGAATTATGGTGAACACTTTACATTATGTAATCCTGAATTGACGTCGGAAACGTGCGCCTGTCTCTTCTATGCAAATCGCCAGAACGAAGCCAGCACATTAATTTCAATATATAATAAAACATGTTCGCAATACCAAAACAAATGAATAAATGTATTATTATGCTACAAAATAAACTTCGGACTTTTTATTTCGAGTTAAAATTACAGGTACGGAGAATGGAAAATATTTCCTTGACTAAGATATGTCGGCTACTTGTCAGCCGTGAGGTCTTCAGGCTTGTACATGTGTCCCTTTTATTCAGGTCAGGTAGTGAAAAAGTGCGCATGTTCGGGTAGCTCTTGCTTAAATCAATAACTTGTGAGATTTATTTTATAGACGTTCCAAAATCCGCGTTTCCATACTATTGGCCACTGTAAGGGCTTCACCGCGCTGTGTACTCAGCAGCGCTATGACGCGATCAGAACTGCAGGTGCCTGCATTGATTGCATGAACAAAGGACATATATTTAAGAACTTTGATAGGCTAAAAGTCCAAATGCAGGATATGCGGATTACCACCTCACACGCTGTTACACAACCTTGTATCAACAGGAAATACAATTTCACCCTCGGGCAGTGAATTTATGATTCAACCGCATACGACAACTAGCAGTGCACTATTTGCACGCAGCAATCGGCAAGGCGACATTCCAACGGCTTTAATCCAAATTAGGGACAGGCAAGGAGAACTTCATCTTGTCCGAGGCATACTCGACTCATGCTCGGAAGTGAGATTCATCACAGAGAAAACAGCAAAGCGATTGCAGCTAGAGCGACGTAGAGTGTATCAGGAACTAAGCGTAATCTCGGACAACAGGCAGTCCATTACATCCCTCGTGATCACCACGTTAAAATCTCGCACATCAGTTTTTGAATGGTCATCCACCTTTTCCGTAATCAAAAAGATTTGTGCACGACCTCGGTTGCCGTATGCACCGTGCATCTCGATGGGCCATACCTTCGGACATTGTCTTAGTAGATCCCCAGTTTTTTAGGTCAAACAAAATACATGTTCTGATAAATACAGAGGGATTTTTCGCTACGATAGGGGAAGGTAAGCTCATGATCGGCGAAGGAGAGCCAAGGCTACTTAATACAGCGTACGGATGGATCGTTTGCGGCCACTTCAATCTGGATGGCCCAAGTGACATTCTTCAGTGTCACCTCACTCAGCAGGCAGACACACTTCACCAGGCACTCAATAAATTTTGGAGAATTGAAGAATATTCGCAAAGTCAGCCAACATATACCAACGACTAGCAGCTCGCAGAAGATCATTTTCAGAAGAGAGTAACTCAAACGAAAAGTGGTCGAATACTGGTCAGGATGCCATTTAAGGCGATTCCTTATAGACTTGGACACTCGCACAGGAATGCACTGACCAGGTTTAAGTCACTGGACTGCCGTCTAGATCGAGACGCGCCACTTAAGACAGCATATGTTTTGTTCATGATGGAGTATGAATCTCTGGGACATATGTCTGTTGGAAAAATATAGATGAGAGCCAACCGCGATACTACATTCCGCATCATTGCGTACTACGACCAGATAGTCTTTCGACAAAGCTGCGGGTCGTATTTGACGCGTCAGCGCCAACAAGTTCAGGGCACTCCTTAAACGATTTACTGCTTGTTGGCCCGACTTTTCAACAGGACTTAAGAACAACGTTTTTTAAATTCCGATTAAATCGGTACGCGCTTATTGGGGACATCGCCAAAATGTATCGCCAGTTTCCCATGCATGAGAATGATAGGCACTTTCAACGTATTCTATGGAGACCCGACAAAGACGAAGAAATTCAGACATATGAATTAAAAACAATAACTAATGGAACGTCAGCAGCACCATATCAAGCCATACGTGCACTTTATCACATCGCTGATCTCTATGAAGGCCAATTTCCCCTGGGTGCGGAATCTCTTCGTATCGACCTATACGTAGATGATCTACTAACGGGAGCAGACGAGACTGAGGAGCTGCAGCTCAAGAAAGATGGTATCGTTCGACTGCTAGCCAAAACTGGGTTGCAATTAACTAAGTTCAGCAGCAATTCATCTCAAATCACTCCAAGCTCCAAAGAGGAAGTTTTTAGGCTAATGCCTAGAGGAAAAATGCGTCACAAAAACTCTCGAAATTCGATTCTTTCGATTCAAGGGTCGACAATCTCAAAACTTCATGCGCCGATCTATCCTATCAATCGTAGCTCGCTTGTTTGATCTTCGAGGTTTCATACGACCAGTAATCATGGCCTACATGGCCTCGACTGGGACACGCCCATCGACGAGGAACTGCAAGCGGGCTGGAGGGAAGTTCTGGAAGATTTGAGTAATTTAACTCTACTGGAAATACCGCGCTTTGTCTACACTATTCATCTAATAAATGCCGAGGTCCATGAATTTTCAGATGCGTCCAAACGAGCGTTTGGGTGTTGTATCTACATACGGATGGAGACCTACAATGGAGTTCGGGTAAGCTTGCTGATCGCCAAGTCTAAGGAAGTTGTGTGCTGCAGTATTGCTTAATCGGACGTGGAAAAAATTCGCGAAAATTCACAGCTCTGGATCCGTGTTGTACGCGCACGTATTTACGGACCGACTCAACAGCCGATGCACACATCAAGATTGGAATGCTTTATTGGAAATAGAGTCTCTGAACTACAACAGAAATCAGAGGCAGTTACTGTCTAAAAATCAAGCGAACATTGTCTCACGCGGTTGTCGCACCACAATTTCTCAGGACCACAATTTCTGCTGCACTCACCAGAACCCTGGCCACGTCAACATATTAAGCTTCCGTCACCAATAAACGAATGTAATCAAGCTACACTACTCTGCAAAACAGTAGATCTAACAGAAATAAATTCAATCTTGGGAGTCCTCGTCTCTAATTGTTCGTCATACATCACAAAACTTCGCATTGTTTCATACATGTATCGCTGCGTATGTAGGTCAAGTTCATCCATACAAGTTCATATCGTACTCCATTTGCCTGCAACGAAATTGAATCTGACTTTCTGAAAAATCGTTTCGAAAATTCAAGAAGAAGCATATGCATCCGAAATCTTATCTATGAAGGAAAACCAGGATCTGCAGCCATGTTTTCAACGACTCACGCCATTCTTATAAAATTCGGTTTCGGACACCTCCGTTCACCAGGCTTTATTTGGCATTTTTGCATAGAACCAATCCTCACGCTGGACCCTAATGTCACTTCATCGTGAAAAACTTTGGTGGTACGAAGCTGCATAACGTGCTTCCATTTCAAGCCTCGTTTGCTAAAACAGGTGAAGGGAGACCTGACCGCAGATCGGTTGCATGGAGGTCGACCATATTTAGTGTCGGGCATTGACTTCTGCGGCCCGTTCTCCGCCTCATACAGGATCAGAGGCAAGGCTTCGTAGAAAACGAACGGTGCCATATTCGTCTGTTCCGCATGAAAGGTAGTTCATGTCGAACTCGTATCGCTTTAATCCAATGCGTTTCTGCTTTGCATCAGAAAATTCGTCGCTCGCCGAGGCATTTCGATAAAATTGTTCTGCGATAACGAAACCAACTTCAAACCCGTTTTCTTAGCAGAGACGCTGTTGAGGAACCAGACACCCTGTACATTTATTCTTGTAAACTTCATCTCTCGCTCGCTTGTGTTATCTATTTACACGTACACGCGCATGAAGCGCGGCTTAATTTGTATGTACGTGCAAAAGCTTTGCCAAATGCATTGCCTTGGTCAGTACTGTTCCATTCATCTCTTACGGTAACGCGTTTACGATTTAGTTCAGCCTATTCTTGTAGTAATACAGCTACAGTCAGTCACATTTTTGCTATTAACGCAACCAGAGCGCATCGAGATTGATTGTACTTAATTATATTATGTTTTGTTAACATAAAATTGGTGGTCCTTCGATCGCGGATAGCCAGGAAAGCGTTTGTTTTCGGGACATTTTAATTAAATTTCGTACTTGTCAACGGTGGTGTATAAAAATCTGCATCGTATAGAACAGTCCTCTAACCTCCTCTTCGTCATGCGGAGTGTGATTCAACAGCGGGGCTTTTGCAAAAACCAAATCACTCGTGCGCATAACAATGCCACGAAATTCAGTCAATCCCGACATTAGTCGCGCGATTGGCCCAGCTAGCGGACAACTATTTGCGGCTTGTGCGGCTTACGGAGGATTTGTACGCCTACGAGTCTGAAGAGGGTTGGGAAGACCCTGATGTAAAACACTACGCTACATACCCTATTCTCAGTAATACGCTTGAAGATTTAAAGGCTGATGTCGCTAACAATTCTCTTCTTGTTTCCGAGCAATCAGTCAACACTACTCGCAGATGCCATTTGGATTTTCAGTTTGAGCGAATCAAGCCCTCAACCTTTTCGGGAAATTATGAGGGTTGGAAACATTTTTCGGACATGTTCACAGCATCGATCGCATCAAATACGAATTTCACTGATTGCCAAAGATTTCACTATTTGAATCCTACCTGTCTGGCGAGGCGCTCGCATTAGTGAAACACATTTCCGTGACTAATGAAAACTACAGTGAAGCCTGGGACAAGTTGGAAAAGCGGTACAACAAAAAACCGCTTACTCGATCATTTCTGAACAGTTTTCCAACGCTACCTAATGCCACAGTAGCATCAGAACTGTGCGAAAATTGGTTGACGGCGCAGATGAAGTTATTCGTGGGTTAAAAGCACTTCAGTGCGGTGAACGAGATCCCTGGTTAATTTTTTTTATTATTATCAAAGTTAGATCCTGAAACTCGGCAGTCATGGGCCCAGCGCGCAGAATCTGAAAATTCCAGTGTGACCATCGACCAATTTCTAACTTTTCTCACATCTCACTGCGAAACCCTTGAAGCCTGCCAACTCGCTCGTGCGCCTCAAGCTCGACGATCTGCTGCTACTCATCATGCTGACGCCCACCAGAGACGCGACGAAAACAAGTGTTTATATTGCCAGCAGACTCATCAACTGTAAACGTGTGGCCAATTTCTAACGTTGGACATCGCAGCTCGCCGAGAGTTCCTGAAAACCATAAAGCTCTGTTTTACGTCGACGACGCTTGCGGAAACACAACAAAATGAAGAATGCTCTTAGACACGGGACCCACCATTACTTTGGCATTGGAATCATTTGTTCAGCGGAATTTTGTGCACGAATTTCAATTCTTGGTCTGGCCACACACAACGCCGGTCATACTCGAGGGCGCGCACACTTTAAGCTGCGCTCTCGGCATTTGGATCATATAATCGAAATGGACTCCTTCATTTTGTCCTCGCTGACGTCATCGCTTCCAGCGCATACTATTGACACATCATCTTCAACCGGGAAGGAAGTTTCAGCACTTCCCTTAGCAGATCCTACGTTCTGCACTCCTGGATCTTTAGATGTCATCGTTGGATCTGATCAACTATGATCTCTATATACCGGAGAAAGAAAATATTTTGGTAAGGACAATACAATACAATTTTTGGTTGAGTTATTGCAGGCTCGTACACTGCCTGCGACGACCACATGGTTCGATCGTTCATGGAAATGGACAATGTGCAACCTAACCAGTCTCTCTTGGACTCCAGTGATCCCACAGAGAGTCATTTTGCAAACACTTACACGCGCCCCGAAGACGGGATCTATATCGTCGAGTACTGGAACCTTCTGCAATCATTTCCTGAAGAGGATTGATGTTATCACCCAGTACAGCTCAGCAAAGGTTCACCCATGGAATCGCCCGTCAAGGTCCTTGGAATTCAGTGGAATCCAGGTCGTGATGTAATGTTCGTCAAACCTACAGAATTCGAACTCAGCATTGTCCCCACGAAACGAGAACTATTATTGCAACTTTTGAAGATCTATGACCCACTCGGGATTGCAGCGCCTACCACCGTTCTTCTCAAGCTCATCTTCCAAGAAAGTTGGACCGATGTAAAACACTGGGACGAACCTATTCCTGAAGCCCTGAATGCACGCTGGAGGGCATTAGTAGAGGATTTATCGTCGCTAACACAATGCCAATTAGCTCGGTATATTGCTGCACCCTACCAACACATCCAACTACACGGATTCGCAGACGCATCCATGCACGCGTACGGTGATGTTGTTTATAGTCGAGTAGCATCGGATGGGAAGTTCCAAATAAGTCTCGTAGCCGCCAAAACACGTGTGGCTCCAATTAAATCAGTCTCAATTCCACGACTGGTTTTGAACGCTGCCCTACTCCTGACGCGGCTGCTCACTATTGTTAAAGCGTCGTTAACTATTCCTGTTAACAACACGATCTGCTGGACAGATTCGGAGATCGTGCTCAACTGGCTGTCCGCACCACCATGAAATTGGAACACATACGTCTGCAACAGAACGGCTGAGATACTGAGCGAATACCCAAGTAGCCGCTGGAGCCATGTCCGCTCCGAGGATAATCTTGCCGACTGCACATCCAGGGGACTTCACCCATCTAAGCTTCTTGACCACGAACTTTGGTGGAAAGGCCCATCCTGGATGGCCTTGCCACAATACGAATGGCCTCTGTCAACTAGCAAGTTCCGAGTTGACACAAATTTGGAGGTCAGAGCAGAGGAACGTCCAGCCAAGCCAACAACTCTACATAGCTTTCCTGACGAAAGTATCGACGAGTTGCTCATCAACAAGATCTCATCCTAGACTCGGCTCATAGGGGTAACTAGCTATTGGTATCGCTTTATTCATCGTCTTCGCTTGCAGCACAGGCCTTATTCTGAGTACCTAACTTCAAGGGAACTGCAAGCAGCTCGAGACCAACTTCTTCGACACATCCAACGAAGGGCCTTCCAAAGAGAGTATACGCAGCAAGAAAACGGACGCCAGCTTCATGCTAAATCGCAGCTGATCCGGTTTACTCCATTTCTTGATAAGGACGGACTAATGCGAGTTGGCGGACGAATCGAGAGGCCGACCCTTAACTACAACGCCAAGCACCCGGTTATAATTCCAAAGTGTTCTCCAATTCAAACTGGAGTGGACGCCACGTTCACAAATCTTCGACAACAGTACTGGATATGGAAATATCGTCCGAAAGACTGTCTTTCAATGTAAACGCTGTTTCTTCCAACGCAAGAGCACAAGTAGCCAGATCATGGAAGAGCTACCTGTACCTCGAGTTCAAGCCAGCCGTTGCTTTCAACATACCGGCTTGGATTATGCTGGGCCAATTTCAATTAAAGGTTCAAAACTAGCCACTCAGTTTTAAAGCTATCGGGCTGAAACTTTCCCCAAAAGTCTTATTTCTTTTGCATTCGGAAAAAAAATTTTTTTAAATGATTTATTTGATGTTTTTAACATATAACCTCCTAAGCTTGGAAATAACATTTTTTAAGTTGTTTTGAATTTCGAATTAAATTTTATCAAAATCCGACGACTATATCATATAGCTGCCATAGGAACGATCGTTAAATCGGTGGGAAATTAATGTGAAACAAATTATATATATATATATATAGCTTCGGTGTTTTTTAACATATTTTCTTATACTTTTGGGAATACCATTTTTTGTATTTTTAAATTTAATTATTATAACTGCAAGCGTATACAAACTTCGGCTTGCCGAAGTTAACTTCCTTTCTTGTTATACCCTTGCAGAGGGTATTATGATTTCAGTCAGAAGTTTGCAACCCAGTGAAGGAGATGTTTCCGAACCCATAAAGTATATATATTCTTGATCAGCATCACTAGACGGTCCGTCTGTCCGTCCGTTTCTACTCAAACTAGTCTCTCAGTTTTAAAGCTATCGGGCTGAAACTTTCCCAAAAATCTTTTTTCTTTTGCAGGTAAGTTGGAACCAGCCAGATCGGACAATTATAACTTAAAGCTCCCATAGGAATATTCGGAAAAAAACTAAAAAAATTATATCTTTGATGTTTTTTAACATATAACCACCTACGCTTGGAAATAACATTTTTTAATTAGTTTTGAGTTTCGAATTTAATTTTATCAAAATCGGACGACTATATCATATAGCTGCCATAGGAACGATCGGAAAATTGGTGGGAAAATAATATGAAACAAATTATAGATTCGGTGTTTTATTGACACATTATCTTATACTATTGGGAATATCAATTTTTGTATTTTTCAGAATTTCGATTAAATTTAATAATTATAACTGCAAGGGTATACAAACTTCGGCGTGCCTTTCTTGATATCTCTATTTTAGTAATCTGGTAAGATAAGCACCTTCCGGGTTTATTGTGCAATAATTATAAAATATTTCTGTCTTAAAATTAGACATTACGTAAGAGTTATTTCTGCATTTTGCCTCGTGATTATCAATTAATAATTTTTCATCATTATGTGAAATGGATCTTAAATTGTAAACGGCACAACGCTCGGTAATAATTGGTTATTTTATGTATATTACAATAAGATCTTGATGCAAAGCGATTCTAAATTCAGATATATCCAAAAGGTCAGTTATAGTTACAAGGGCTTGTTCATGCTTATAGATTTCTCTCATGTCTTCATTATTAAGAATTTTTGAATTAAATATATACATTTTTGCTAGTGTAATTGTGTCCATTAAATTCATTAGATCGTAAGTAAGCATACGAAGTCAATATTTTCTTGATCTTTAAAGGCTATTTTAAAATTTTCAGATAAAGTTTTTATTTCTTTGAATATTTTAGAATAAATAACTATATGATCGTTATTATTTCTTACTAAATCATCGATTTTTTTGGACTGTTATGAAATCATCATGTTCTGGTGTTCCTGCTATCCATTTCCAAATGGTGCCTAATTCATTAAAACCTCTTTTTGATCTATTGGGTATTATTTGTGAAATAAGTAATTTGATAATTTTTAGATCGTTAAATTATATTTTTGTGCTGCTCTAATTATAATTTCGGAATAATCAATTAAATGAAGCTTGTCCTTAATGCAGCAAGCAATTTCTGTTAAAGTAGTTAAAGTAGAGTGTGCTCTTTCTATTTGTCCGTTGGACGTACTATGTGGAGGATCCGCAAAGAATAAAGATATCCCGTTTCTTTGTGCAAAAGATTAAAATTGGGATGAACAAAAACTTGGCTCTATATCTATCATGAATGTTTTGGCTAATGGAAAATGTTGCAAAATTTCTGAAACTTTATTTTCTATATTTAGTTTATTCGGAATTTTTTTAACGACTTTGTATTTTGAATAAGAATCTATACATCTATACCTAATGAACTATTAGATGGAATATATACCCTCAAGATTAATTTTAAATTTTCTGGAGTGTTATTCTCTATTATATGTCTAGTATTTTCTATTACATTAATGAACTCATGTATTGTATACCTCCCCCTTGCTATTAGCAATTGTTGTTAAACCGGTTTAAGAGTTTTCGAGCTTCTTGTATAACATTCTGTTACGTACGCCCTCCCCATATAAAGATTTACCCAGCGAAACAACATCTTTCCTCAGAGACAGGGTCGTAAATGACATGCAATGCAATTTGGCAATTCTCGGGTGTCGCGTGGCCAGAACAATGGCCTCGATTGACCTACTGGTAACCATACTCCGGTACTTTGCAAAGTGCACCAGCCGTCCATTGACCCCGAAGATAGGGGAAATAGAGTAACAGTACCCCTAGGTGGGAACACCTAGTTAATTCATCCAGTATGAAAGGCTAGCGAAAGCTCTAGTCCGGTATGAAAGACCCCAGCCAAATAGAGAAGACAGACAGAATTTGTTCTGATATCCCTGGCAGTGTTTTAGAAGTACAACTCCCATCAGCGCAGACCACGACTGAAAGAAGACTGGTGTCCAGAAAGATGTCTTGATCGTTCCCTAGGATCAACTTTACCCAACGTTATAAACACAGCGGAAATCGTCGATCATAAAGACGATATTCAGGACGTGAACAAAACGCTGAAGCTCGTGGTTGGACTACTCCTTGTTCTGGTTCTCCTGAAAGTCGTTAAGATGTACAATCGATCTGTACAGAGACGCTGCGACCGACATCACGCCCTGGAGAAAGTAGCATCCCACATCGGAGCCTGAATAGAGCAGTTGCAGCAAAGTGACACAGAAGAAGAAAAACACAATAAATCAATAAAAGGCGAATACATTGCATTTAATCACAAAAAAAAGAGAATCGCCAAGACAATTACAACAATTGGCAAGTACATACATTTCTGAATGCAAGTGAAACAGAACCCTCAAATACGTTGAACAAGAAATTAGAGCTGCACCGAACAGCCCCAGCCCGAGCATTGGAACTGACGTGTGCCGCAGTGGAACTCCCATACGATGCATACATACATACATATTTATACTGTCATAGTGTTATTTTTTTAGTGTAACGTAGTTTTTGTGTTATGTTTTTGTGAACCGCCAATTAGTATCGCACGTATATATATATATAAAAGCCCATTGTAACGTCTCCCAAAGCCCAAAGGCGGATCCAGAGCGTCGAGATCTCATCGCCCAGGATTAAAATGTGGGTGTCGAAACAAAGTTCCCATTTTAAAATATATATACGTATATATCCGTGCATCATGGTAACCACACAAGCTTTAGAAAGTTCGATTAGCAAAGATCCACAGTTCAATTTAGGAATCCAATATTTATTGTCAAAAGTAAGTTTACCAATAACTATAACTATGTTGAAGAATTCATACATTAAGAGCTTCCGTCTAGATTTTTCACCGCTCATACATTGCAACAAGACAGAAAAAGCGACTGTTACTCTACTGTACCAAATGTAATTGTTCTTCCTGCTTTGATAAAAATACATTTTTCGGCATTGGTTAATATTTAGCTAAAGAATTAATTCCTAATAACTAATCGTAACTACATAATCAATTAGATATACTAGACATACTCATTATAAACTTACATTTTTATACTAACTAAACATTAATTTTCCAGCGGCGAGTATCAGTCTTGTAATTGTATTTACAATTGCAAGAGCCCTCTGAGCGACGTTTGTAGTCGTGACTAGTCAGCGATTTGCTAATGTGCGCACCTAGCAGGTGGTAAATTATATACTTTCCGCTAACAACAATTATTGTCAATTAATTAATTCCATATGAATTAGCCAATATTATGTTACTCAATATATTACTCAATAAATTTATAATGAAAAAAATGGAATCAAAACCATGAATTGCTAGAACTTTAACAATGGGGGTGTGCCGACGCGAGAAGTGGAGTAGGTCAAGAACAATGACATGACTTTCCACGGACAACCTTGACACTAGGGGATCGTATTGCACGGCCCGCGACGATCCATTTGACACACGAATGTGTGAAGGGGAGGGAATATGGGCAAAACACAGCACGATCGTGTTGCGATCAAGCGACAGCTAAGCTTATGGGGCAGTGTGGACTGACGACTGACGAACTTTACGGACAAAAGATAAAGTTTTTGAAATAAATGTAGATGGTTTTCCTTTTGGAGAAAAAACATCACCAGTAGCTAGTTGTTAGAGTAAATTTTGTATTATAATCTGGTTTTACTAGTTTAATTTGTGCGACTAAATTACCTTTCAGCTCGTTAAAAGCTTTTACAGCGGAATCGTCCCACTGCATTGACGTTAGATACTTTGCCATTTTGGCCTTATAAATATTTTGTACGGGTTCCCAATCTTTGCGTAATGTTGTACACATTTTCTGCAATACCCTGTAAGGCCAAAAAAGCTTCTAAGCTCTCGAATATTTTTAGGAATTGGATATTTTATAATTGAAGAAATTTTATCGGGGTCGGTTTTGAATACATTGTGAGAAACAACGTAACCGAGATAGCTAGTTTCTAATTTAAAGAACTTTGATTTTTCAATCGAAATTTTCATGTTTGCTTTCAGCAAAATTTTAATTATAACAATTAAATCTTTTTTATGTTGCTCAATCGTTTTTTAAAATATAATATTGTAATCCATATAAAAATGACACGTTTTACCCACTTGTTCTCTTAAAATATCATTTATTGCTCGTTGGAATATTCTAGAAGAGTTTGTTAACCCTAATGGCATTCTTAGGAATTCGTTTTTCCCATTGTTTATTGAGAATGAGGTTTTCTGAATGTCTGTATCATTCATAAGGATCTGATGCAATCCAGTTTCCAAATCAATTGTGAAAAAGTATTTAGCTTTTCCATGATTTGACAAAATCACCGAAGGGTCCTGCATTGGATATCTATCAGGAATAGTGTTTTTATTGAGTTTTGGAGTTTCATCTTCGTTGAAAACTTTTTTTGGTACCAATAGTGCAGGGGAATTATAAGGACTTCTACTTGGCCTTATAATTTCATATTTTAACATTCGACTAATTTCAGAGTTTACAAAATCTGAAGCTGATAGCTGTAAATAGCTCTGGCATTTACGGTATTTATTTCACCGTGTAAATCTTTCATTAAAGGGATCTTCATATTTATTTTGGAATGCTCCTCTTTTATAGTATTCAATATTTCATTCTTCAAATCTTTTCTTTGATCTGCAGATGATATTTTTATATTGTTTATTTTTTGGATGTCGGATAAATCAACGACGGCGTTTTCAGGATTCTTAATTCCAAAACTTTTAGTTTTGTAGGATAATTTAACGACGGCGTGTTCAGGATTTTTATATCCCAAACTAAATTCACTGTGATTACCCACTTCAGATTCAGATCTAATTTGAGCCTTTTTAACAAAGTGTTATTATACCCGTTACTCGTAGAGTAAAAGGGTATACCAGATTCGTCGGAAAGAATCTAACAGGCAGAAGGAAGCGTTTCCGACCCCATAAAGTATATATATTCTTGATCAGGATCACTAGCCGATTCGAACTAGCCATGTCCGCCTGTCCTTATGAACGCTGAGATCTCGGGAACTATAAGAGCTAGGCTATCTGGATTTGGCATGCAAATTGCTGAGCTTCTTGCGCAGCGCAAGTTTGTTTTAGCAGGGTGAAACGCTCACTCGAATGCCCACAAACGATCATAACACTAAAAACCCGTATAAAACCCACATTTTTAGATATTTTTGTAAAATTTAAATGAGATTTTGCTTTGATTTTCAAACAAATTTTCAATTTGGCCCATTCAATAAATAGTTACTATCTTGGGAACAGACGTTTCGCTAGTTGTATATCTCTATCTCCCTCGCACTTCCTGAGTGCTCCCAGCACACTGTAAGGATGCGATTTGCTGGGGTTGGCGTCTCACTCCACCCAGGATCTTCTCCAGATAAATTTATACTCTGTTGAGACAATTGAGGGCGGATGCATCGGTCAAAGGGAATTGTTTTAGGCACTCCTAGGGCCGGAAACTCGGGAACACTAGCGGGGAATCGTACCAAAATGCCTGCGCATTGGTAATAAGATTATTATACCCGCGTATAATTTTCCCGCAGGGAAAACCAGCCAGAACAGGAAACTAGCTAAAAACAATATCGCCCACGTAGCCGTAGGGAAATCTGTGCAGAACTACTACGCTCACGTAGCCGCAGTAAATACCAGCTATAACAATATCGCCCACGTAGCCGCAGGGAAAACTAGCCAGCACAACATCGCCCGCGTAGCCGCAGGGGAAACTAGCTTAAACAATATCGCCCGCGTAGCCGCAGGGAAAACTAGCTGAAAACAACCACGCCGGCGTAGCCGCAGGGAAAAACTTTCTAAAACAACCTCGCCCGCGAAGCCGCAGGAAAAACTAGCCAGAACTACAAAGCCCGCGTATCCGCTGGGAAAACTAGACAGAACAGAAAACTAGCTTATGCAAAATATCGCCCGCGTAGCCGCAGGGAAAACTAGCTAAAACAATATCGCCCGCGTAGCCGCAGGGAAAAACTAGCTAAAACAATATTGCCCGCGTAACCGCAGGGAAAACTTGCTAAAACAATATCGCCCGCATAGCCGCAGGGAAAACTAGCTAAAAACACCCTCGGCAGCGTAGCCGCAGGGAAAAACTAGAAAAAACAACCTCGCCCGCGTAGCCGCGGGAGAAAACTAGCTAAAACAATATCGCCCTGGTAGCCGCAGGTTAAAACAAGCTAAAAAAATTGTTGAGCGCAGCGGCAAACCACTCCAACTAAAGAGAGAGTCAGAATCATTTATTTCTAAGCGGCTCCTCTTATCTCTCTATTAATTGGAGTACTCAGTCTGAGCCCGCCCCTCAACCCCTACGGTCAGTCGCTAGCGCAAACGTTTGGTTTTGTTGTTGTTGTTCGCAAGCTG
This sequence comes from Drosophila subpulchrella, assembly GCF_014743375.2. Classification (NCBI taxonomy): domain Eukaryota; kingdom Metazoa; phylum Arthropoda; class Insecta; order Diptera; family Drosophilidae; genus Drosophila; species Drosophila subpulchrella. The sequence continues at coordinate 851,738 of NW_023665698.1, read as the reverse complement.
CGGTGTTCGCAAGGCCCGTAGCCCTTGTATATAAACGTTAATAAACTGAAGTATTGAATTTATCGCGCCTTGTGATTTGTTTTTTTTTTAAATAGCTAACAAAAGAGCTTGTTAGCTCAACATTTGGAGGCCCCGGCGAGATCTTTCAATTTCATTTTGTGAAAATTCGTTTGTGCAAAAGAAACAGTGCACAAAACAGACAAAAAATTCCCGCGTAAACAACTGTTACATTAGGCTAGTTCCGCTTTAAGCTGGTCCTAATAAAATATCGTATGTTATATAATTGCATAAATATCGGCATATTTTGCAAGGGCTTATATACATATAGTGCGGTGTTTATTTTGTTTGATATCATAATTCGATAACCCACTGTGCCTCGCCAACCGGTCACTGTACTTGCTTGCCGTTAAAAAAACAAGAGGCTTCTGGCAATTGTTACGGTAAACTCGCGTGTTGTGCAGTGCGTTTTGGGTTGCTTTATACCAATGCATACACGCAGATGAAATCCGACCAAGGCAACACAGTGGCAGCCGATAACATTATGACGACTGAAAATAGAGTGCGGTTTTTGAAGTGCATCGGTGTACAATAGCTTAAAGCGCCTGGATGTTTCGCTAGCTAAAGATAAGATTTGCCTGTTTGGGTCGGAGGAGTTGACAGTTCGGCTAGAACTTCTTGAGCATACTCAAGCCTTCTTCAGGCTCACCCACAATGCGTTGGAGGAGCTAGATTATTCGGAAATCGGCAGTGAGCTTAGCGACAATTTTGAAATGCTCATGGTATCGGTCAAGTCACGGCTGAGGCTGCAACTTGACAACTGCCAGCTTCGAATGCCAACATCTTCCGCCATGCACCTTGATCCCAGCCTGGATCATTCAACTGTCATGGTTGATCGAGTGCATAGAACTCGCCTGAACGAAGTAAAGCTGCCTACATTCTCCAGTGGATACACCGAATACTCTGACTTCCTCTCCATGTTTACCTCGGTGATAGATAAGGACCCCTACTTGACTGACATAAAAAGGCTTCAACATTTGCGGTCATGCTTAGCAGGAGCTGCGTTGGAGTCGGTTCGCTCATTAGAAATATGTGGTGTCAATTATCGTGTGGCACTGGACATCCTAAATAAGCGCTTTAATAATAATCGTCTAGTTTTCCAGGCACACATCAAGGAAATTCTTGGGCTCAAGAGGCTCGAGTCTGCGTCTGCTGTGGCATTGCGGGACTTTTCGGACAGAATTATTGGGCATATGCGAGCGCTTCACGCCTTGGGAGATTTAAAACAAGTCTCAGGCTGCATGGTTGTATACACGATTGTACAAAAATTGGATGCAGCAACTCAAGCTAACTGGGAAGAAAGCTTGTCAATGGATAGGATTCCTAACGAGGAGGATTTGCTCTCATACCTTGAAGGGCGATGCCAGAAATTGGACAGCGTTCAGCATGCCTTGGCGTCTAACATGGCCCATGACCATGCAGCTCCAAGGCCTGCCAGAAGGACGTTACTTGGTGCCCAGGTCAGCCAGAGTAGCTGCGTCTTTTGTGATACTCCTGGCCATGGAATATACTCCTGTGGCTCCTTCGCCGGCCTGTCTCCTAGTCTAGGGCAAAGGGAAGTAAAAAGACTTTCCCTGTGCTTCAATTGCCTAAAGAAGGGGCACCACACTCGAACTTGCAACTCCGGACATTGCCGCACATGCGGTGGAAAACACCACACTCTGCTCCATCTACGCCTTGATGATTCACCGTTGCAAGTTCCTGTACATCAAATAAATGCTTCATGTGTCCCCGCACCCTCGCAGCCATCTGCCTTTCTTGCGGCCCAATGGTTTTATTCAGATGTTGTGCTCTTGGCCACCGCTATAGTTCTTGTAAAGAACAGAGCCGGTTCCCTGGTTTCTTGCCGAGTCCTACTGGATTCTGGATCTCAACTACACCTAATTACATCTCGCTTCGCCAGGAGATGCAGTTAAGGAAATATCGGTCAGCAGCAACTGTAACTGGCCTTGGTGATACAGCTGTTTCTTCGGTAGGATCTACAGTCAACATCTGCCTCCAGTCGGCTTCTTCTGAATACTCTGCGGCTTGATCGTGACTGGTGTTTGAGATAAGCTTCGCGGAAATACATCTCTTTTGGCATCTCAAGGCTTGGAGAACGGCGATACCCTACATCATTTCCGCTTGGAGGATCTGGTTAGGCATTTTTGGGAAGCCGAAAATTTGGACAGTGGAGTCATAATGGCCAGCAAGGAAGAGCTGGAGTGTGAGGATAATTTCATCAACAACTTCTATCGTCTTCCCTTTGGCGCTTACTCCGATCGCTTGCCATTGAAGCCCCATGCTAAAGCTCTTGGCGATTCCTACACACAGGCACACCGAAGGTTTCTTAATCATGAACGCAAACTCCAAAGAAATCCCCATTTGAAACATCAATATGTTGCCTTTATTAAGGAATACTTGGAGTTAAACCAAGGCTGTGGGCCTTTGCAGGTATTTCCTGCCGCACCATTGTGTTTTAAAGGAGGATAGCACAACAACCAAGCTTCGCGTTGTTTTTGATGGATCGGCTTTAGCCTCATCCGGATCGTCCCTTAATGATGTCCTTATGGCTGGACCCATTATACAGCTAAGGCTGTTTAATAGTTTGATAAAATTTCGTACTTATCAGGTGGCCCTTACTGGAGACATTTGCAAGATGTAACGGTGCGTAAGGGTGAGTGAACCCGATAACTACTTGCAATGCATTTTATGGCGAGACGAACCGGACATAAACTCGAAGTTTACAAACTGGATACAGTGACCTACGGAACCAAGCCTGCCTCATTCCTATCTGTTCGAGCAATGCACCAGCTGGCCATTAAAGAGAGGGATTCCTTCCCTGCTGGCTCAGTTGCACTGCAGCAAGATTTCTATGTCGATGATTTTATCTCCGGTGGTAGCTCTGTTGGTGAGGCTATCGAGAAAATGCGACAGACCACTGAGATACTTGTTCGAGGTGACTTTAAGTTACGAAAGTGGTGCTCCAGCCACTCCGAGGTTTTAAAGGATGTGTCAGATCATAACAAGGAAAAGTATTTGAAGTTCGGCGATGGCAGCGATATAACCAAAACTCTTGGTCTTGCTTGGGATCCGGCAACAGACGAGCTGCTCTTCTCTTTATCGTCTCTAGATCCCGGCTCCAAGGCCTGCCGACGATCGGTTTTGGCCACCATTGCTCGTTTCTGTGACCCGCTAGGCCTTCTTGGCCCAGTAATCACAATGCCAAGGTGTTTCTTCAACAACTCTGCAAGGATAAATTGGATTGGGATGAAAGTTTGCCCTTGGCCCGTAACACCTGCTGGATTAAAGCATCAGTTTTCAGAGCGTCCAACGCATATATGATGTTGAAATTCATGGATTCTGCAAAGCTAGCGAGGAAGCTTACGGAGCTTGCATATATGTGTTGTCTAGAGGCACTTCTCCCAGCAGCCATCTCTTATGTTTCAAGTCCCGAGTAGCGCCTCTTAATACGTTATCTGTACCTAAGCTGGAGTTATGCTGCGCCGTGCTATTAGCCAAGCTGATTAATGAAGTCATTAAAATGGGTATGTTCATTGGACATTTTCATTGCTGGTGTGATTCCTCTATCCTGGATCAGTAATGAGCCCTTCAAATTCAACGTCTTCGTGGCAAACCAAGTGGCTTCTATACAGGAATTGACTGCTAATATGAAATGGCATCATGTTCCGACTGCACTGAATCCTGCCGACGTTTTGTCCAGAGGCACTACTTCGGATCAACTGGCGCTTTCTGAGATCTGGTTTCATGGCCCACATTCTTACTTGTTGGTCGCAAGGATTGGCCTACGCGTCTGCATTATGAAGATCCGAGCCTGGAGTTACGTAAACAGGTGCTGATGGTCAAGTCTCCTCACGTTGATGTTACCCTTAGATCCAAATATGGCAGCTCGTTCCCTTCCATGCAGCGAGTGTTCGCGTACATTTACAATTTTCTCACCGCTTATGGCATCGTGGTCTCGAGGTGTCTGATGTGCAACGTTGGACATATATGCCCTGGCGTGGCGTCCAACTGGCTCATTTATGGGAGGATATAAAGGAGCTACGTTCAAATGGCATTGTTAAGAAATCAAGTTCAATTGCTTCGCTCTTGCCCTTCATAGATGCATTTGGCCTCCTTCGAGTTGGTGAACGCCTCGAAAATTCAACACTTGCGTATGAGGCTCGCCATCATATAATAGTGCCACGTCGTTACCAACTCACCTTAGCGCTCATCATGCACTTCCATAAGATGAACCTGCATGCAGGACCGCGCGCTCTGTTGGCAAGCATCCGACTACAATACTGGCCTATTGGAGGACTGCGAACGGTCTCAAATGTAGTGAAAGGCTGTGTGGAGTGCTTCCGGGCCAGGCCCAAATTTCTGGAACCAATCAATGCTAATCTTCTGAAGAAGCGTTTGGAGTGCGTACGGGCCTTTGCCGTTTCCGGCGTCGACTAATGTAGGCCCTTCTTCTACAAATCAGAAGTCCGCACCAGACCTCCCATCAAAAGCTACGTATGCGTGTTCATCTGCTTTACAAGCAAAGCTGTGCACTTAGAGCTTGTCAAGGATCTAACAACTGCATCGTTTATAAGTGATTTGAAAAGATTCAGTCTGTTCATCAAGCTGGATTGGCGGAGGGAATCGACTGGCAATTTATTCCCCCTCGCTCACCACACTTTTGTGGATTGTGGCAGGCAGCAGTCAAAACGGCAAAACACCATTTCTACCGCTCTGTTGGCCGCCAAACGATTAGTTTTGATGAGCCTCGCACTTTGGTTGTCAGATTGCGTCAATCATTAATTCTCGCCCCTTGCTATCAATTTCAGAGAATCCAGATGATCTCGATGTTTTGACACCTACTTTTTGGTGGCCCTCCTACTACTATCATTGAGCCCGATCTAACCAAGCTCAATTAAAAACGGTGGATGGCTGGCAGCGTGTAACATACCTGCAGCAACTATTCTGGTCCCGATGGCAGAAGGAGTACCTCACCCTTCTGCAACAACGCACCAAATGGCGGTCTCCTGATCGAAGGTTAAAGGTCAACGACGTAGTTCTGATAAAGGATGAAAATCTACCTCCCATCCGTTGGCCCTTAGCTAGGGTGAGCGCACTTATTTCTGGACGAGATGGCGTTTGCCGAGTTGCTGATCTGAAGACGTTTACGGCTGACATCAGGAGAGCTGCCAACAAGTTGTGCCTCATTTCTAAGCGGCTCCTCTTATCTCTCTATTAATTGGAGTACTCAGTCGCTAGCGCAAACGTTTGGTTTTGTTGTTGTTGCTTGCAAGCTGCGCTGTTCGCAAAGCCCGTAGCCCTTGTATATAAACGTTGATAAACTGAAGTATTGAATTTATCTCGCCTAGTGCTTTGTTTTTTTTTAAATAGCTAACAAAAGAGCTTGTTAGCCCTCGTAGCCGCAGGGAAATCTAGGTATAATTACCACGCAATTTTTCCCAACAAGGTACTCGCGGTATTTTCAATTTCTACAGTCGAACAATATTTCTGTTTATTTTTATTTTCCTGACCACTCGCATTTGTTTTCCTAATGCCCTTCACTTCTCTCACCCTGTATCTTCCAGGCAGGTTGCTAAATGGAATCGCTCGCGTGTTAATCCTTTTGATCCTTGATTGCCGGCAGCTACTCTCCTGTGCCGCGTGGCTGGTGCGGATCGATGTCCTTTTACCCCGTAGAAATGCGAGAGACTTGATACCGGCGCGAACTTCGATCGTCGTCGTTACCGGTCTTAAAAAAATAATAACGCTATCCATAGAAACACTGCTTGTTTTTTCCACATGTTAAAAGCTCTTAGAAAAGTTCTTAGTGCGTTTGCTAACCCAAAAATTCAAATTTTTGAATCCCGATTCCAAATCAATTGTTGAGAAATATTTAGCCTGTTCCTTAATTAGCCAATATAAGAAACGAAACTTGCATTGGGTATCTACTACTGTGGGCGATAAGTAAGGTGCGTTTTTAAATTAAAATTCGCTGACCTGACATGTCGGACTATTTTTTTTTTGAGTTGGCAGGCAATTTGATGTCAATGTTATATTATCAGTAAACGACCAAGAGTGCAAAAAAGTCGTCGCGTTGATGTGTATGAAACAAATTTTTATGACTATCAGGACAAGCTCAAATGCATGTTTACAGGAGATGAGACTTGGATCTGTGTTTGGGACCCTGAAAAAACCGATAAATCAAGCGAATGTCGTGCTTAAGGCGAGGCTTAAATCAAGGACATGTTGGCAGTTTTTTTCGATTTCCGTGGTGTGATCTACTATATAAAAATAAGTCGGGGTTTCCTTCCTGAAGCTATAACTGCAGAACGCACGAACCGATTTCCACGGTTTTGCATTCGTTGGAAAGGTCTCGGGTTCCGTGAGGTTTGTAGCAAAGAAAAATTTCAACAGAAAAGCGGAAAAATCTTTTTTTATATACAGCGTCATCTCTTATACATAGCATGAACTACAAATCAATATTTTAAGTAGATGGCGCCGGTGCGTGATACATTGTTTGACAACTGCTCATTGTTCTCTGCTCATTTAATTTCATCTGACAAACCGGTGTTGTGTTCACTGTGATTTTAACAGCAGCATTTCTTTAAGGTGGTAAGTTGATCTGTGTAAATTATGTGGATCGTGTATTTGAGGTTAAGTTCAGCACTCTGTCCATAGTCCAAAATGCCTAGAGGACGACGAGCGAACATCAGCCGCCGCACAAGAAATGCAAGCCAGCAACAAGTGTATTCACAGTACTTAAGCGAAAAAAGACAAAATATAATAAGAGAAAATGCCCGATTGAGACAACGCGTGAACACACGAAGATCATTGGCATCATACAATCGCTTGGCATTCCAATATGATCCCACTGTGAACTACAGTGATGATGAAAATTTAGATATTGGACCAATGACGACTATATGCTGATATTGCAATGCGTTAAAGTTCAAAAGATTGTTTGTGCTGGAGTGTGCTGCGCAAGTGGAAAAGTCAAACTGGATCCATTACTAACACCACCACAGCACCTGAAACCATTGTTCGATGGAAGTGATCCCGATTCCAGCCATTTTCTTCAACACATCCTTGAATACAATTACTGCTTTCGCATGACTTCCTTTGGGTCTAATATCATTCGAGAAGGCGGCTTCATGCCGACTTGCAAGGTAAAAGATACAACACACATAACCAATTACTCACACCAACACATAACAACACATAACAACTACATATACACCACACACTACACTATCACACGATCAACAAATGATTGTTTGCAATTACAGATACAAGGACAAATATATCATTTGCATGGTGCAATCGTACCAACACCAGATGAACCGCATCAATTTCTGCAAATGTATTTCATTTCGTCGATGGTGGATCAGCTGAATTTGCGGTGCTATATACAGGGAACACAACAGTTAAAAAGACGAATTATTGAACAATTGCAACCATTTTTTCACGCTAATAATGCTGTTCTTAATTTGTTTAAAACAGCATTGGAACGAGTGCCATCGGAGACGCACAAATTTGTCATAAGAGCGGATTGTACCCCAACAAGTAACATGTGCGAAGATTCAATGCACCCACCATTAATGATGTTGCTGTAATTATTGTTGGCGATCCAACTAAATCGCGAGACATTGTCGTTCAGCGAAGAAGCAATATTATGCATCGTGTAAACGAGACACAACGTTTGTACGATACGTTACAATATCCAATCATTTATTGTTAAGGGCAAGACGGATACGACACCACGTTAAAGATGGTCGATCCAAATACAGGTACAATATTCACACACTAATTATTGCTATTATTGCTATTATTGGTTTCCATTAACAATTCATTTAATTTAACATTTTCAGTCGTATCAAAGAATAAAAATCTAAGCGCAAATATTACTATGCGTATCGAATGATGATTCGTACACATGAGGAGAATGTCATTCTGCAGTGCCGTCGTTTAGCGTTCATCCGATTCAATCAGGCAAAGCTACGATGTGAGGACTATATACACTTGCGGGACACGTGAAACGCTTCGATTCAGTATTTACTTTGGATTCACTTTCATTTACTTAGAGAAGTTCATTTATGTTTATGTAAGCATGGTTTGTTTTTCCCACATGTTAATATGTCATTCTTAGCTCTTAGAAAAGTTTTTAGTGCGATTTTTAACCCAAAAATTCAAATTGTGGACTCCTGATTCCAAATCAATTGTTGAGAAATTTGTAGCCTTTCCTAAATTAGCCAATATAACAGACGAAACTTGCATTGGGTATCTACTACTGTGGGCGATAAGTAAGGTGCGTTTTTAAATTAAAATTCGCTGACCTGACATGTCGGACTATTTTTTTTTTGAGTTGGCAGGCAATTTGATGTCAATGTTATATTATCAGTAAACGACCAAGAGTGCAAAAAAGTCGTCGCGTTGATGTGTATGAAACAAATTTTTATGACTATCAGGACAAGCTCATATGCATGTTTACAGTAGATGAGACTTGGTTCTGTGCTTGGGACCCTGAAACAACCGATCAAGTGAATATCGTGCTTAAGGCGAGGCTATACCGAAAAGAGCAGTCTTGTAAAAATCAATGCCATGTTGACAGTTTTTTTCGATTTTTGCGGTGTGGTGCACTATAAATTCCGTGTACCCGGCGAAACTATTAATTAGGAAAACTATTTGAGCGTTACGCGTCGTTTGCGTGAAACAATTCCTCTAAAAGACCAGAATTATGGGACAGCAACAAAAATATATTCTTGATCAGGACCACTACACGCGTCGATCTAGCCATGTTCGTCTGCCCGTCCGAATGAACGCTGAGATCTCGGAAACTATAAGATCTAGAATTTTGGGACTTGACATGTAAATTAACTTTAGTATTCCCCTATTGGTGCTGACGTGATCCCGCGCAGCAGTCTAGGTTTAAGGCTGGCCTATAAATCGAGGTCACAATGTTAAAGGGCCGGCTGGCTGTTGATAATCCAATACAGAGTTAATGTACTGGTAGTGAACTACGTTAACACGTAGGGGCGCGAGGGTGGTCCACGCTGCAGTTTTTTCTTAGATGGGCCGGCTGGCCGTGGATCATCTATTGCAAAGTTATGATGATTAGGCTGGAAGGAAACTCTAGCCCTTTTCTTGCTGGCCTAGAGACTCAGTCAAGATCAAATCAATACAAATTTAACGGCAGTTGCCGGAGTTATTTTGCTGAGACTTCTGTTCTTTATTTAATGAATGCCAAAAGGGAACTGACTTAAAGCTTACAAGAAGAGAACTTCATAGTGGCCACGTAAATATGCTGTGTTTGCCGGCTATGCACGAGCGTCCGGTCAAGTGCAGTGTCAGCAATTTGGCCAGAGCTCAGTCTTCGGACATTGACTCTCAGTCCGGTTGACTTTAGTTGACTTCTCCCCCTCGAGACTTAGGCCGCCCTCGGCCGACCCTATCTGGGCGATCACCTCCCTTAGCTGGACCGCAGATCTCCTAGACCTGGTGAATCGCTGATAGGAAAGACTGACTCAAATCAACACGCCAAATACTGCTCCAGAAATAAGCGCCAGTGTGTCTGGTTGGTGTTGATTTCTGCTCCGAACTGTTGAATGTATTCCAGGTTACGCTCACTCAGACGGTGAAGGTAAGGAAGACTTAAGACATCCTGACTGGTGGTGATGTTTAGTGAGGGTGAGCGTGCCACTCCAGGAGTCCTTTTCTGGGCGTAATTATGGTTAACGAGCAGGGTTTCGTTGATTGCAGCTCGCTCATTAGAGGCGATAACATGAGTGTCGTGTAACCAGACGCTGCTCCCGTTGTCCACTTGTACCAGAGCTGTTGGATTATTGATAATAATGATTAACTCGTCGACATACGTGATTGGGTGTAGCTCGCTTTTTCCAAGTCTGCATTGATCTAATATATTCGGACTGACTACGTTATTTTGAGCGAGTGCAATGGCGAGCATCAAATTTTGCAACTCCATCATAATCATCCTATTACGAGCAAGTAATGTTTCATATAGGTGACCTGTATCGATTTGCGAGTTCTTGGTTGTTTTTAGAATTTGATTGACTGTCTCCGTGAGTTTATTTATTTGCCCCTGAATTCTATTATTAATTTCAATCTGTCTATTATTTGAGTCTTTAAGTTTCATTTCTGTAAACCTGAGTTTTTCTAAATCTTCTGCATCAGGAGTTCGTGTTACGACTTTCAGAGCCGAACCTAAGAAATATATTCTTCTAGCTACCCTGTGGTGCACGGTCAATGTCTCTAGTAGGCAGCGAAGGTGGGCGGTATCAACACTCAAAAGTTCTTCATATGCGACAGTGGGAAAATTTCGCCCATATTGTGTGTCTCACTGAGTGTCTAGCATACGCGAACTCTTCCCTTTCTAGGATTTTACCGTCCAAGAAAGGAGAAAAGGCAGATGAATTTCAACCTGTGGAATTGAGTTTTAGCTATTTTTTGTTCACTGAGAGGTATCCGACCACTAAAAGAAGTTGACTTAAAATATTAAAATTATGCCAGTGGCAATGTAACTTATATATATTAAGAACTTGCGCCAAGTGGCTAGAAGTGGCTATACTCGTTATCAGATACCCGTTAGTCAGCTAAAGGGACCAAATGGAAATGGAGATATGCAAGCAGCAAAGCAATATTGAAATGCGCCACCTACCTGCGGTAGACAGACCTAAGCGTTATGGGCGTTAGAGTGGGCGTGGCAAATTTTTTTTAAAAACAATCGATAGGTATTGACGAGACCAATACATTTCAGTTAAAATTTTGTATCTAGCATGAAAATTGTGGGCGCCACATGCTTGGGCGGTTTGTGGGCGTTAGAGTGGGCGTAGCATATTCGCGTAATAAACATGCGCTGCGCTCAAGCCTACGGAATCTAAATCTGAGATCCCAATTCTCTATCTTTGATAGTTTCCGAGATATCCACGTTCATATTTACGATTTTTTGAAGTTTGTGGGCGGCTTGTGGGTTGTAAAGTGGGTGTGGCAAACTTTTTTTTTAAGTCATTCGATAGGTATTGATGAGAACAACACATTTCAGTTAAAATTTTTATTCTAGCATCAAAACTATAGGAGCCACAGTTTTGGGCGGCTTGTGGGCGTTAGAGTGGGCGTGGCACTCTACTGAAACAAACTTGCGCTGCGTAAGAAGCTCAGGATCTCAGCGTTCATCCGGACGGACAGACAGACGGATAGGCGGACATGGCTAGATCGACTCGGCTAGTGATCCTGATCAAGAATATATATACTTTATGGGGTCGGAAACGCTTCATTCTGCCTGTTACATACTTTCCGACGAATCTAGTATACCCTTTTACTCTACGAGTAACGGGTATAAATAGCCATTACTGACTGAAAAAATGATGCCAGTGGCAACGGAACTTAAAGCTATTAAGAACATGTGCCAAGTGGCTTGTTAAAAAGAAATATTGATTCCTACCTAAGATTGTCCTTGTGGACCACCCCTCCATTAATTAGGACTGTGGTCCCCAGGTCTGCACCAACGGTTTGCTCCTCACACAAAGGTGTGAGCTTATTTCCGAGTCTTCGGTTGGATCTTACAAGAACTTTTACATCGGCTTCAAATGTACTACTCTGTCGGGAAGCGTTTTCTCCGGCCCTCAGTGCGGTTTGCGCACTTTTGATTTTGTTTTGAATGGCTGACTGTGGATCGTCCGGGTGCGATTGCACCCCATCGGTTAGTCGCTTGCCAATTACTGAGTGAATTAACTTGTTGTATTTCGTTACGGCTAATAGGACTATTTCCACGATGTCGGTTATTCCACTGTCGATTTTTAAGCACCGACTGACTTCCGATCGGGTACTGTGGATCCGCTCTACCCTCCCGTTTGAAACACTATGAAGGGGCGGAGCATTTGCAATGCTAACGCCAAAATGGTTATTGAGCAGGGTTGATATTGTGTGCGAGTTCAATGATGGTTCATTGTCTCAATAGATGACCCAAGCCTTTGGGAAATAATTCATTAGCTGAAGTAAAGCTGGTTTAAGGTCCTTAATGGTCCTCGTGTCCACTCGAGGCAAATTTTGAAAATTTGTCAGTAGTAGGGAAAGACGCGCCCTGGGACAATTAGCATATTAATGGCCCCAAGCCCCCCTCCCCCTCATTTACCTATGCGGGTTCTGGGACAATTAGCATAATCCAATAAATTAAGTGATTTTAATGGACTTTGAACTCATAAAAATGTCACGATCATGTCTATAAAGAGTATACTTAATTGCCCCCATCGGCCCCACATCCCCATGTGACAATATTGATCATGTATCCTTCCCCTCATTATGTGCAATTAATAGTCAGGTGAGAAAGGTGCACGTGAGATAGGTCGCACAACCATAGTATCCAAAGGTTGTTATCTTAGAGGAACATATCCGATCAGGTTGGGGAAAGGTGTGATCACGTACCCTTTTGCCTCATTATCACAGGTGTTGCTGTGCACGTGAGAAAGGTCGCACACCCAAAGTATTCAAAGATGGTTATCTTAGAGGAACATGTCCGATCATGTTGAGGAATAATATTTTCTATGATTGTAAAATTAATTTAGAAATCAAAAGAACCCCAATAAAATAAATCTCACAAGTTAATGATTCTCAGATGGGGAATATTTTCAAACACACATTTTTGTTTCCGCCCCAGAACGTTTAACTGGTAAATTCTCTAAGATTCTCTCCTTTCCACAAATGGGTCATAAACATGTCATAGAAGGGATTCAAGCAAGAGCTACCCGAACATGCGCACCTGTCCATTACCTGACCGCAATAAAAGGGGCACATGCACAAGCCTGAAGGCGCACGCTCATTGACAGGCGCAATAAAAGGGACACATGCACAAGCCTGAAGGCGCACGCTCATTGACAAGATAATGGGCCTCACGCCAACGATCTCACGGCTGACTGCTAGCTCTAATACGTTCCCATAATAGGGGTTGAAATCACGACCGCGCAACAGCCCGCAAGTAGCCGACATATCTCAGTCAAGGAAATATTTTCCATTCTCCGTACCTGTAATTTTAACTCGAAATAAAAAGTCAGAAGTTTATTTTGTAGCATAATAATACATTTATTCATTTATTTTGGTTTATTTTACATTATTTAATCTTTTTCATTTTTTTTTCTAGATTATAGTATATATTCATAATGTTGAGTGCTTCCTTTTTGTAATCCGAAATTCGATGGCATACACAAGTATCAACTCCCTCGGTGGCTGCATCATTGCTCCACACGCAGGTGTTCATATGATTTCCATGAATAGATATTTTCATATTACCTCCATCACATTCAAAGAGTTTTGATTGTATGAACTGGAGCCGAACATAGTGTGCATTGAACAGAATTCCGTCAAATACATTCAGAAAGTTATTTATTTTAACTGAATGCATGTTGTCTATCTAAGTCAACAATCTCGTCTTACCCTTTTAAATATTCTTACACAATTTATAAGGAAATTTTATATAGTTTTTCCTCTTATTCTTTTACCCAAAAATATGCATTCTCGAAATTCAACAAATGAAAATCTTTGATTTTTCCTCTTCTTTTACTTAAAAATGTGCATTCTCGAAATTAAACAAATAAAAATCTTTGATTTTCCCAAACTCAAAATGATTTTTACCAAACTCTCCCCTATTGGCTACCTGAGTATGATTGTGTGTATAAATTGACAAGATCTTTCCTTTCCCACCTGCAGCAAAGTATATGCGACCTCCTGACCGCAATAAAAGGGACACATGCACAACCCAGAAGGCGCACGCTCATTGACAAGATCATGGGCCTCACGCCAACGACCTCACGGCTGACTGCTATCTCTAATACGTTCCCATAATAGGGGTTGAAATCACGTTATTTTGTAGCATAATAATACATTTATTCATTTATTTTGGTATTGTGAATATTTTTATTATATATAGAAATTAATTTTCTGCTTTGATTCCGGCGATTTGCATAGAAGAAGCAGGCGCACGTTTCCGACGTCATTTCTGGATTACAAAATGTAAAGTGTTCATCATAATTCGTAGTTTTGAGATCATGTCCACCTCGATTCATGAACATAGTTTTTTGTGTTTAGAAGGTATTGAAAATGGTGACAAAATATCTGTCCTTTAAATTGTTCAATAAATTGGTCAATTTCCTCATGAAATTTCATTTTTTTTAAATTTTGTTTTCTTGTAGGTCCTTACACATCTAGTCTCAACTTTAAAATAATGTATAAAAATTATTTTATTGTTTTGGAGCTACTTTTAAAAAAGTCAAAATAATGTATGCATTGTTAAGAGCACAAACCCCGCCCTTAAGGTGTGTTTCACAATAGGGAAACTGGTCTCCTTTAAACCTGTTTAATGACGGACAGCCCATTTCCTCGATATTAATAAGCTGACGACTCCCAAAAAACGTCTGTAGAAATCGTTTCCTTTCCACACCTTTACAAATAATTTGTTTTCCGCATGAGATTGTCCTTAGATACTTTCGAGTTTGTGAAAAACTGTTTTCTCCATCGTTCCAAAAATTCTTGTGATGTGTATTGGTTAATCAAATTGCAGTCTTTCGAGATTTTGTATTTAGCAAAGTAAAATCATATGGTAGTTCTATTAAAACTATTATTCAAGTTTGGATCTTTTTCGAATACAATTCCAATTTCCATTAGAATAAAATTATTATTATTATCAAAGAAACCTTGAACATCAATCGAAACAGTATCTTTCAACATTTTTCTAATGTTAAACAACTCCTTGTACTAGTCCGTTTAATGGGTTATATTCAACTAAACGGTCATGTATGAGGAGACAGCAAGCTTGGGTATTTTCATGACTTGGTGTCTTCAGTTCTATTGAAATTTTCACATCAATAGGACCAGTTTTTACTGATTCGCTTTGATATGAAAGATCAACCACAATAATAGGGGTCTTCGATTTAAATTCATTTGGGGTCTAAAATGGTTGTGATTTTCGATTATAGTAACTAGATTGAAATCTTGTATACATTTCACATAGGTGAGCATACTGATTCTTACTAAAATCAACATTCAGAGCTTCAAATTTGATAAGTTATTTGTTATAAGTTCTCCATTTAGAGTAAATCCAATTATGGCAAATCTTGGTTTTTCGCGGTTAGCCGACAATTTCACATTCCAGCTGTGTTGACTCCCACACCCCAACTTGGGGTTAACATATGAATACAAACTCCGGAATGCAATTGGTACTTTTAATAATATCATACATCTACATTTTTTGCAAAATCGCTCGGAGTTACATGGGGAATTTTGCATGTTATATTCGTCATTTCCAACTTAAAATATTGTTCATTTCTGGGTTGTTCAAACACATCACCAAGATTCTTAGTTAGCATCAACACTAATTCATGTTTACATTTTAACAAAACTTTTTTTACAATCCTCAGCAAATCTCAACAAAATTTTATTGGTATAGAAAAGTTGAAGTGGGGTCCCGTAGAAATTTCGTCTCCACTGTTCCATCCAGAATTTAATAGATTTTGATTTTCAAGATTATCCAGAGATATACAATTTTTTAGGGCAGTACTCATATTGACTTGGACTTGACACGTTGGACACGTTGTATTTAGTTGTTACCTAGCAGTATTTTGATGGTTACTTTCTGTTTAGTCTTGTTTTTGGATGGTTACTTTGTGTATAGTACCTGTAAAGTACATGGTTTTGGATGATTACTTTTTGTATAGTATCTGTAAAGTACTTGGTTTTAGATGGTAACTAACTGTTAACAAGTGTTATGAGTAGTTATAGTCTCTTATTAAGAATTATCAAAGCATACCAACCAACTTACCGTGAACTATAATTACCCGACCGTCATTAAAGTCACATGCCCAAGACCTAAGGAGCAGGACGTCTGATAAGATCATACATCTCAAGACCATTGATAAGGGATGAAGTTACGACCGTGCAACAACTCGCAAGTAGCCAACGTAACTCATTGGACAAAATACTTTCCCTTCATTCGTACTTGTAATTTTAATTATAGTCAGAAAGAAATTTTGTAGGATCATTTAATATTATTTTATTTATTTTATTATTGTAAACAAATTCATTTAATTCATAAATAAATATAAATTATATATATTTTTATATAATTAATTTTCTGACTCCTCCCTCTGTATGAAATATATGGGTTGCTAACCTTCGTTCCAAACGCATATTTTCGCTTGGTTCCCATAGATAGATGTAAAATAATTCTCACAATTTAATGTTTCTCAGATGTTGGATTATTCTTAAACCATTCATTTGTTCAGTCAGAAACAATTTTTGTAGGATTATTTAATAATATTTTATTTATTTTATTATTGTAAACATATTTCATTTAATTCATAATTAAATATATATTATATATATTTTTATATAATTAATTTTCTGACTCCTCCCTCTGTAAGAAATATATGGGTTGCTAACCTTCGTTCCAAACGCATATTTTCGCTTGGTTTCCATAGTTAGATGTAAAATAATTCTCACTTATATATATATTATATATATTTTTATATAATTAATTTTCTGACTCCTCCCTCTGTAAGAAATATATGGGTTGCTAACCTTCGTTCCAAACGCATATTTTTGATTGGTTCCCATAGATAGGTGTAAAAAAATTCTCACAATTTAATGTTTCTCAGATGTTGTATTATTTTTAAACATTATTACTATTTCGAAGGCATCTTTAGCTAACATAGGAGCGTCTTTTAATTTAATTTCTAATTCAAGTATATGATATAGGTGGTGTGACCTGGTAATGTTGCCAACTATTTTTCTAGTTCTAGTTTTCTAGTTCTATTCCATTTGTATACTATTTGTATGAGTTAGACATGATTGTCTAAGATTTTGAATAAGTTTAATAAACTCTTTAATAACAATACTCATCTGGTTTTCTTGATGGCGGTTGAGCTGCTTGAACTTTGATTACTAGCTGTTGTTAACTGTTATGAGCTATAAATAGATGGTTACTATCTGTTTAGTAGATGTCTACTAGTTATTATTAGCTGGTTACTATATGTTAAGTAGATGTATACAAGTTGTTTACTAGATGTTATTAGCTGGTTACCAGCTGTTTAGTATCTGGTTTCTATATGTTTAGTAGATGTATACAAGTTGTTTACTAGATGTTATTAGCTGGTTACAAGCTGCTTAGTATCTGGTTTCTATATGTTTGGTAAGTGTATACAAGTTGTTCACTAGATGTTAGCTGGTTACTAGTTGTTATTAACTTCTACGAGCTGTTATAGTCTTTTGTTAAGAATGATCAAAAATTCTTGATCACTAGACGACTTTCAATGTGAAGTAAAAACTTACACTCTGATTTTAAATGTGTTTGCTGTGTACGTTATAAATATCACACAACCAAAACATCTAAAGATTGATATATAAATCTTAGGGGATCATGTCCGATTATGTTGGGGAAAGATGTATCCTATGGTTGTAAAACTAATTACAAAATTAGTTGTTCACAAAATGTCTAAAAGCTGTTTCGAAGCTGTTTTGATAAACAATTTCGATTCATGTTGACAGATATTATGAACATATAATAATATCATCCACTTTAACTATTATATTGTAAAAATAAAAAATTTTCGTTTTTCATGTTATGTAGGTATAATAAGTGTATCCTTAACTGCAATAGCTAGCCTTACACACCATAACTATAGTTATTAGCTACAATAAAATGTCTAGAAAGAATAAAATATATGAATGTCAAAAAACGATTTCAAACTAAATATAATTGGGAAAGTAATTGAAATCGCTCCGGCGTAATACAGTAAAAAACAAAAACACTGGGATTATCCCATTTTCTATCACCATAATAAATGTGTATACCCACACCTATATGACCAATTGTATCCTTTGTCCAAAATGTCTGTGACTTTCACTTATAAATTTGTCACCGATAATTTAAATCCCATCAAGCAAACCACCCATTGCTAACCGTACCATAACCCCAGAGTCAAGTTGGTTACCTTCAATAAAGTCAGGTGATGGTGTAAGGGATTGCTAAAATACCTCGACGCAGGCGCAAAGGTCAAGGAAAAAAAAAAAATCATGGAATATTATCCCTTCATAAAAAAGGTCAAAAAAAATATAATTGGGAAAGTATTTTTTTATTTGCGAACCACTTGTAATTGTTACCAACAACACAAATAGTTATGATACAAAGGATTGCTAAAATACCTCGACGCAGGCGCGTTGGGACCTGGTAATGGAAAAAAATCATGGAATATTATCCCTTCATAAAAAAGGTGATAACAAATATAATTGGGAAAGTATTTTTTTATTTGCGAACCATTTGTAACTGTTACCAACAACACAAATAGTTATGATACAAAGGATTGCGAAAAGGTACACAGCGAAGGTGCAAAAGTAAACACAAACAATAAAAAATCGTTGGAAGATTGGAAAAACAAAATTTTAAATTTAAGTGGAATAACAGTCTCAAAACTAATACAAGGGTTAGACATAAATTTTTCGCCAGCACTAACAATATTTAACGAGCTGTTCGCTGCTTGATAACCCAGGCAGAACACCAGAAGACACCACAGCAGAAGGATGAGCGAAATTCCTAGCGCCTGAGCGAGCAAAGGCGCGAGTGGGCCGCGAAAGGAGAGCCTTACCCGACAGAAGAATGGGCACGCCAACAGGCGGAAGCGCTGCAGGATGAAGCAGAGCAACAGTATTGGGAAAAACTCCCACTAATAGACGCGCTGAGGACCACTGCGTTCCAGCTCCGGAGGGTTCTCTCAAATCATCCGGTAAACGAGGATAGGTTGCTCGCGCTGGTAGATCGTCAGGAGCAAAACATGCTGAATTATGAAGCATGGATGGCGACCCACGACAGGATGAAGGAAGAGGCGGAATGGTATACCGCAGTGTACCAGGGCCTGTTCCGCAACCCATTGTTCCCGATCTTTCCCGTCACCAGGCGGAGGAGCATCCGCCCAGGTATGGCCTTATTCCCGACCGAGGAGCGGAGACAACAGGCGGCTGAGAGAGAGGCGGAGGAGCCACTCTTCCCGGGAGAAGGCACATTTCGGCGATTTTCATTCTAAGGAAAATTAAGTAACTTAGCAAAAGAAAAAAAAAAAATAAATAAGATAATTATAAAAAAAAAAATAATAATAATAAATAAATTTATATATATAATAAGAACAAAAAAAAAAAAAAATATATAAATAAAATAAACAAATATTACCAGGTCCCAACGCGCCTTCGTCGAGGTATTTTAGCAATCCTTTGTATCATAACTATTTGTGTTGTTGGTAACAGTTACAAATGGTTCGCAAATAAAAAAATACTTTCCCAATTATATTTTTTTTGACCTTTTTTATGAAGGGATAATATTCCATGATTTTTTTTTTTCCTTGACCTTTGCGCCTGCGTCGAGGTATTTTAGCAATCCCTTACACCATCACCTGACTTTATTGAAGGTAACCAACTTGACTCTGGGGTTATGGTACGGTTAGCAATGGGTGGTTTGCTTGATGGGATTTAAATTATCGATGACAAATTTATAAGTGAAAGTCACAGACATTTTGGACAAAGGATACAATTGGTCATATAGGTGTGGGTATACACATTTATTAAGGTGATAGAAAATGGGATAATCCCAGTGATTTCAATTACTTTCCCAATTATATTTAGTTTGAAATCGTTTTTTGACATTCATATATTTTATTCTTTCTAGACATTTTATTGTAGCTAATAACTATAGTTATGGTGTGTAAGGCTAGCTATTGCAGTTAAGGATACACTTATTATACCTACATAACATGAAAAACGAAAATTTTTTATTTTTACAATATAATAGTTAAAGTGGATGATATTATTATATGTTCATAATATCTGTCAACATGAATCGAAATTGTTTATCAAAACAGCTTCGAAACAGCTTTTAGACATTTTGTGAAAAACTAATTTTTTAATTAGTTTTACAACCATAGGATACATCTTTCCCCAACATAATCGGACATGATCCCCTAAGATTTATATATCAATCTTTAGATGTTTTGGTTGTGTGATATTTATAACGTACACAGCAAACACATTTAAAATCAGAGTGTAAGTTTTTACTTCACATTGAAAGTCGTCTAGTGATCAAGAATTTTTGATCATTCTTAACAAAAGACTATAACAGCTCGTAGAAGTTAATAACAACTAGTAACCAGCTAACATCTAGTGAACAACTTGTATACACTTACCAAACATATAGAAACCAGATACTAAGCAGCTTGTAACCAGCTAATAACATCTAGTAAACAACTTGTATACATCTACTAAACATATAGAAACCAGATACTAAACAGCTGGTAACCAGCTAATAACATCTAGTAAACAACTTGTATACATCTACTTAACATATAGTAACCAGCTAATAATAACTAGTAGACATCTACTAAACAGATAGTAACCATCTATTTATAGCTCATAACAGTTAACAACAGCTAGTAATCAAAGTTCAAGCAGCTCAACCGCCATCAAGAAAACCAGATGAGTATTGTTATTAAAGAGTTTATTAAACTTATTCAAAATCTTAGACAATCATGTCTAACTCATACAAATAGTATACAAATGGAATAGAACTAGAAAACTAGAACTAGAAAAATAGTTGGCAACATTACCAGGTCACACCACCTATATCATATACTTGAATTAGAAATTAAATTAAAAGACGCTCCTATGTTAGCTAAAGATGCCTTCGAAATAGTAATAATGTTTAAAAATAATACAACATCTGAGAAACATTAAATTGTGAGAATTTTTTTACACCTATCTATGGGAACCAATCAAAAATATGCGTTTGGAACGAAGGTTAGCAACCCATATATTTCTTACAGAGGGAGGAGTCAGAAAATTAATTATATAAAAATATATATAATATATATATAAGTGAGAATTATTTTACATCTAACTATGGAAACCAAGCGAAAATATGCGTTTGGAACGAAGGTTAGCAACCCATATATTTCTTACAGAGGGAGGAGTCAGAAAATTAATTATATAAAAATATATATAATATATATTTAATTATGAATTAAATGAAATATGTTTACAATAATAAAATAAATAAAATATTATTAAATAATCCTACAAAAATTGTTTCTGACTGAACAAATGAATGGTTTAAGAATAATCCAACATCTGAGAAACATTAAATTGTGAGAATTATTTTACATCTATCTATGGGAACCAAGCGAAAATATGCGTTTGGAACGAAGGTTAGCAACCCATATATTTCATACAGAGGGAGGAGTCAGAAAATTAATTATATAAAAATATATATAATTTATATTTATTTATGAATTAAATGAATTTGTTTACAATAATAAAATAAATAAAATAATATTAAATGATCCTACAAAATTTCTTTCTGACTATAATTAAAATTACAAGTACGAATGAAGGGAAAGTATTTTGTCCAATGAGTTACGTTGGCTACTTGCGAGTTGTTGCACGGTCGTAACTTCATCCCTTATCAATGGTCTTGAGATGTATGATCTTATCAGACGTCCTGCTCCTTAGGTCTTGGGCATGTGACTTTAATGACGGTCGGGTAATTATAGTTCACGGTAAGTTGGTTGGTATGCTTTGATAATTCTTAATAAGAGACTATAACTACTCATAACACTTGTTAACAGTTAGTTACCATCTAAAACCAAGTACTTTACAGATACTATACAAAAAGTAATCATCCAAAACCATGTACTTTACAGGTACTATACACAAAGTAACCATCCAAAAACAAGACTAAACAGAAAGTAACCATCAAAATACTGCTAGGTAACAACTAAATACAACGTGTCCAACGTGTCAAAACCAAGTCAATATGAGTACTGCCCTAAAAAATTATATATCTCTGGATAATCTTGAAAGTCAAAATCTATTAAATTCTGGATGGAACAGTGGAGACGAAATTTCTACGGGACCCCACTTCAACTTTTCTATACCAATAAAATTTTGTTGAGATTTGCTGAGGATTGTAAAAAAAGTTTTGTTAAAATGTAAACATGAATTAGTGTTGATGCTAACTAAGAATCTTGGTGATGTGTTTGAACAACCCAGAAATGAACAATATTTTAAGTTGGAAATGACGAATATAACCTGGAAAATTCCCCATGTAACTCCGAGCGATTTTGCAAAAAATGTAGATGTATGATATTATTAAAAGTACCAATTGCATTCCGGAGTTTGTATTCATATGTTAACCCCAAGTTGGGGTGTGGGAGTCAACACAGCTGGAATGTGAAATTGTCGGCTAACCGCGAAAAACCAAGATTTGCCATAATTGGATTTACACTAAATGGAGAACTTATAACAAATAACTTATCAAATTTGAAGCTCTGAATGTTGATTTTAGTAAGAATCAGTATGCTCACCTATGTGAAATGTATACAAGATTTCAATCTAGTTACTATAATCGAAAATCACAACCATTTTTGACCCCAAATGAATTTAAATCGAAGACCCCTATTATTGTGGTTGATCTTTCATATCAAAGCGAATCAGTAAAAACTGGTCCTATTGATGTGAAAATTTCAATAGAACTGAAGACACCAAGTCATGAAAATACCCAAGCTTGCTGTCTCCTCATACATGACCGTTTAGTTGAATATAACCCATTAAACGGACTAGTACAAGGAGTTGTTTAACATTAGAAAAATGTTGAAAGATAATGTTTCGATTGATGTTCAAGGTTTCTTTGATAATAATAATAATTTTATTCTAATGGAAATTCGAATTGTATTCGAAAAAGATCCAAACTTGAATAATAGTTTTAATAGAACCACCATATGATTTTACTTTGCTAAATACAAAATCTCGAAAGACTGCAATTTGGTTAACCAATACACATCACAAAAATTTTTGGAACGATGGAGAAAACAGTTTTTCACAAACTCGAAAGTATCTAAGGACAATCTCATGCGGAAAACAAATTATTTGTAAAGGTGTGGAAGGGAAACGATTTCTACAGACGTTTTTTGGGAGTCGTCAGCTCATTAATACCGAGGAAATGGGCTGTCCGTCATTAAACAGGTTTAAAGGAGACCAGTTTCCCTATTGTGAAACACACCTTAAGGGCGGGGTTTGTGCTCTTAACAATGCATACATTATTTTGACATTTTTTAAAAGTAGCTCAAAAACAATAAAATAATTTTTATACATTATTTTAAAGTTGAGACTAGATGTGTAAGGACCTACAAGAAAACAAAATTTAAAAAAAATGAAATTTCATGAGGAAATTGACCAATTTATTGAACAATTTAAAGAACAGATATTTTGTCAGCATTTTCAATACCTTCTAAACACAAAAAACTATGTTCATGAATCGAGGTGGACATGATCTCAAAGCTACGAATTATGATGTACACTTTACATTTTGTAATCCAGAAATGACGTCGGAAACGTGCGCCTGCTTCTTCTATACAAATCGCCGGAATCAAGGCAGAAAATTAATTTCTATATATAATAAAAATATTCACAATACCAAAATAAATGAATAAATGTATTATTATGCTACAAAATAACGTGATTTCAACCCCTATTATGGGAACGTATTAGAGATAGCAGTCAGCCGTGAGGTCGTTGGCGTGAGGCCCATGATCTTGTCAATGAGCGTGCGCCTTCTGGGTTGTGCATGTGTCCCTTTTATTGCGGTCAGGAGGTCGCATATACTTTTGCTGCAGGTGGGAAAGGAAAGATCTTGTCAATTTATACACACAATCATACTCAGGTAGCCAATAGGGGAGAGTTTGGTAAAAATCATTTCGAGTTTGGGAAAATCAAAGATTTTTATTTGTTGAATTTCGAGAATGCACATTTTTAAGTAAAAGAAGAGGAAAAATCAAAGATTTTCATTTGTTGAATTTCGAGAATGCATATTTTTGGGTAAAAGAAGAAGAGGAAAAACTATATAAAATTTCCTTATAAATTGTGTAAGAATATTTAAAAGGGTAAGACGAGATTGTTGACTTAGATAGACAACATGCATTCAGTTAAAATAAATAACTTTCTGAATGTATTTGACGGAATTCTGTTCAATGCACACTATGTTCGGCTCCAGTTCATACAATCAAAACTCTTTGAATGTGATGGAGGTAATATGAAAATATCTATTCATGGAAATCATATGAACACCTGCGTGTGGAGCAATGATGCAGCCACCGAGGGAGTTGACACTTGTGTATGCCATCGAATTTCGGATTACAAAAAGGAAGCACTCAACATTATGAATATATACTATAATCTAGAAAAAAAAATGAAAAAGATTAAATAATGTAAAATAAACCAAAATAAATGAATAAATGTATTATTATGCTACAAAATAAACTTCTGACTTTTTATTTCGAGTTAAAATTACAGGTACGGAGAATGGAAAATATTTCCTTGACTGAGATATGTCGGCTTTTTGCGGGCTGTTGCGCGGTCGTGATTTCAACCCCTATTATGGGAACGTATTAGAGCTAGCAGTCAGCCGTGAGGTCGTTGGCGTGAGGCCCATTATCTTGTCAATGAGCGTGCGCCTTCAGGCTTGTGCATGTGTCCCTTTTATTGCGCCTGTCAATGAGCGTGCGCCTTCAGGCTTGTGCATGTGCCCCTTTTATTGTGGTCAGGTAATGGACAGGTGCGCATGTTCGGGTAGCTCTTGCTTGAATCCCTTCTATGACATGTTTATGACCCATTTGTGGAAAGGAGAGAATCTTAGAGAATTTACCAGTTAAACGTTCTGGGGCGGAAACAAAAATGTGTGTTTGAAAATATTCCCCATCTGAGAATCATTAACTTGTGAGATTTATTTTATTGGGGTTCTTTTGATTTCTAAATTAATTTTACAATCATAGAAAATATTATTCCTCAACATGATCGGACATGTTCCTCTAAGATAACCATCTTTGAATACTTTGGGTGTGCGACCTTTCTCACGTGCACAGCAACACCTGTGATAATGAGGCAAAAGGGTACGTGATCACACCTTTCCCCAACATGATCGGATATGTTCCTCTAAGATAACAACCTTTGGATACTATGGTTGTGCGACCTTTCTCACGTGCACCTTTCTCACCTGACTATTAATTGCACATAATGAGGGGAAGGATACATGATCAATATTGTCACATGGGGATGTGGGGCCGATGGGGGCAATTAAGTATACTCTTTATAGACATGATCGTGACATTTTTATGAGTTCAAAGTCCATTAAAATCACTTAATTTATTGGATTATGCTAATTGTCCCAGAACCCGCATAGGTTAATGAGGGGGAGGGGGGCTTGGGGCCATTAATATGCTAATTGTCCCAGAACCCATCTTTCCCTACTACTTTTGTCAATGCGAGTGAGAAAATATTTCTTTTCTGTGGAGTATTTCTCCTACGTGAGAGGGGACTGCCGTCTCGCCTAGCTCCTGTTTTTTCGGATGCCTGACATATTTGGCTCTCGGGCATGTCTTACAGTTTCGGACGATTTCAGTGGCCAATTTGCCATTTTTGGGAAATAGTACTCGGAGAGTACTTGCTTCACATTTTCCAAGGCCGATCTGTGGGCACTGTTATGTTCAGCTGTGAGAGTTTCTCGCCTCTCAGCGGTTGCAAAAATGTCTGTTACTTGATGTTTACAGTGCCAAAATGTTGTAGCTGGAAAGTGTCGAGCTAGTTTGTCCTGTACCATGGCCAACGTGTGTAGGTCGCAATGGATGGCGTTTACACCTTTAAGAACGATTATGTCCGAAATGTCTTTAAGCAATGATTCTTTGCACGAGAAGCTAATTAAGTGACACCTTTTGTACCCAAGCAGTATGAAACTGCGTTTCAATGGGGGCGCGCCTCGTCAAGAACTGATTGGTTCTGTCTGTGGGTCAGTGAGAGCTCGCTGTTTATCGTGGCTGCGCCGATTCTGACTCTTGGCTTCTAACAACATTGAGTTGAAGTCCTTAGAGAGCATCCGCAACGAGGTTGTCTTTGACGGGCTTGTAAAAGATGCACGCGCCTGACTCATCGATGCGTGCTTCCCACCTCTTGATTTCGCGTTCGGACTGGATTCCGATACTGCAAAAGTCAAAGGTTGATGGTCGGTAAAGATGTTTATAAATTTGACCGCGTATAGATAGTATCGCAACTTAGCTAGTGCCCATACTATGCCTTACAGCCACTCAATGTACTAGAGATCATTGTCATGGGGCGTCCCACTTGGGACAGCACTGCGCCGATGCAGTAGGTTGAAGCATCTGTCATTAGATCAAACGTTTTTTTTTTAATCTGGATACCTGAGGATAACGTCCTCAGATACCAGGATGTTTCGCAGTTTCTTAAAGGCCCGTTGTTGCGCTTCGGAAAATAACACCTGAATGTTCCTAGATCTATGCCTACTAACACTTCCATTTTCCCCTTTCAGTATGTTTGAAATGGGTCTCGCTATTGATGCAAAGTCCTTGATGAAGCATCTATAATAGCTAGTCAGACTATAATAGCTGGAAAGTCTCTAATGGCCTTGACCTTTTCTGGGTCTGTCGCTGCAGCGTTATTGGTGACGATGAACCCTAGGAAGCTGACGCTTTTCTTAAAAAAATTATATTTCTGCGCCGATATTCTCATGTTTGCATCGTACAGGCTCTTTAGAACCCAATCTAGGTGCTTCACATGGGCATTCTCATCTTTGGAAACGATGATTACATCATCAACATAGACGTAGCAGTCTTCGAAGCCCTCCGTTTACCGAGAACGATGTTTTCGCACGGTCGTGTTCAGCGAGTCCAGCTACCACGGACTTCAGGTCGAGTGTAGTGAAGTATTTGGCTTTGCCAAGGTTCCCCAATATCATTGAGATATTTGTCGGGTACCGTCCTTTCGTTAAGCTTGCGAAAGTCCAGTACCAGACGCATATTTCTCTTGCCCGAATCGTCAGTGCCCATTTTATCTATGACAAACATTGGGTTATTGTAGGGGGAGTTCGACTTTTGGATTATGCCGTTCTTAAGAAGTTCCTGAATTTCGCCGTTGACGAAGTCAGCTGCTCCCATAGGGTATAAGTATAACTTAGCATAAATGGGTTCTTCGCTAACCGTCCTGATTGTGGCGACCACGGAAGTATTATAAGGAAGAGCCTCGCTCGGATCTGCAAAGGCTTTCCTTCTTTTGTCTAGCATTTAAAAAAAAAACACATTTTATCGAGGGCGGTCCGTCCGAGCAATTTACATTAGTGAAATTGACATCGGGACAAATATGAAAGTCAATTTGCTCTACCTCGGTGCCCCATTTGAACTGACCGGAGGCAGCCGTCTTCGCGTTTTAGTAAGCCGGGCACGGGATGGCTGAGACATTTTGGACAGCGACGGATCAACGTCCATGGGCTCCGGTGTATTTCCCAGAAGCCTATCGCTGCGTGGGGCAGATTGTACTTGCGCCTTGGGTTCAACCCGGCACCTATTTGAGAATTTGTTTGTGGAGGGGCCTGTTGTCGTTCCTGCACTTTTGGAAATTGCCTGCGCTCTATATCCTCTGGTTCCTTGCAAACGAAGTTGCAAAGGTTTACCTCTCTTGGTTAGATTCCACCTCTTGCTCCAAAGCGAGCGCTAACGACATGTCTTTCGGCTTTGCCGAGAATAGCACGTCTGTGAGGATGCGCTTAAGTCCTGAGATGAATACGCGTTAGGCGTCATCCCGGAACTTATCGCACAAGACCTTTGCCGCCGACGCTTCGTACGACATAGTGGCCTTATTGGTGAGCAAGGTAAGATTTTTCTCGAGCTCATAATAGTACTGCCGGAGCGTGAGACTTCCATGCCTGAGAGTGCCCAGCTTCTGCTCGATGACAAGTACCGGTCGCTTGTCACGTAAAACCGCTATTTGCCCGGCCAACTCCTCGATTCGCTCCTGACAGCGGCCTGGATCACGGTCCAAAGCTGCTCAGGATCCATGTCTGTTTCTTTAGGGGGAGCTGAGGGCCTGCGTGTTGGACTAAATGTCGGATGGACCTTGTTTATAATTTCTATATTGAACGAAGAATTCATGGGCAGCTGAATTAAACTGTACAGAATCCCGACGCAATGCAAAACAGACAAAGTCGACGACTCTGGGGTTTATATTTCCTCGGGGAAATATAAACAACAATATGTATGCAGCGTGAAAGAATGTATGCGCCTCAGCGAAAAATATTTGCGTCACTGCATTCCAATAAGTGTAACGAAACTAACAAAAATTAAATATAAATAAAATAGAAATGCTATTTAATATTGTCGTGTGTGATATGCCGCAAGATAAATGATACGATATTTAAATGTTTCCTTATTTAAGCATTAGTAACGGTGAAATTACCTGATACATATGTCAATCAAATTCTAAATCCAGCTTTGAAGATTTTTTAACTTCACCAAGTTTATTTTTTACTAAATTACTTATTAAAATATTATTTGTTTTTTAAATTGTAATACGGAGCTGCCGAAGGTGATTCTCAGAGCGTATTCGTTTTCGAAACAAAGCCCGTACCGCAGACTTTTAATTTATTTTTTATGTTCCTAAACATTTGGATGGAAGTCTCACTTACATGATTCCCATTTCCTGCAAAACTGACTTATTCGTTGAGCGCCAATTAACTTTAGTATTCCCCTATTGGTGCTGACGTGAGCCCGCGCAGCAGTTTAGGTTTAGGGCTGGCCTATCAATCGCGGCCAGTGAGCTCGTGGCCGCGGGGTGGCCCGGAGCAGCAGTAGTGAGGTCGTAGGTAGGGTGGTCCTCGCTGCAGTTTCTTCTTAGATGGCCCGGCTGGCCGTGGATCATCTATTGCAGAGTTATGATGATAAGGCTGGAAGGAAACTATCCTCCTTTTCTTGCTGGCCTAGAGACTCAGTCAAGATCAAATCAATACAAAATAAACGGCATTTGCCGCAGTTATTTTGCTGAGAACTTCTGTTCTTTATTCAATGAATGCCAAAAGGGTACTGACTTAAAGCAAACAAGAAGAGAACTTCATAGCGGCCACTTAAATATGACGTGTTTGCCGGCTATGCACGAGCGTCCGGTCAAATGCAGTGTCAGCAATTTGGCCAGAGCTCCGTCTTCGGACATTGACTCTTCGTCCGGTTGACTTTAGTTAACTTGTACATTCTTAGGCTTCTTGCGCATCGCAAGTTTGTTTTAGCAGGGTGCCGCGCACACTCGAACGCCCACAAACAAGCATAACACTAAAAACCCATCTGGAGCTTACATTAAAAAAAATTTTTGTAAAATTTAAATGAGATTTTGTTTTGATTATCAAACAAATTTTCAATTTGTTTAATTGTGCCTAAAAAAATAATAACGACATCCATATAAGCATGGTTTGTTTTTCCCACATGTTAATATGTCATTCTTAGCTCTTAGAAAAGTTTTTAGTGCGATTTTTAACCCAAAAATTCAAATTGTGGACTCCTGATTCCAAATCAATTGTTGAGAAATTTGTAGCCTTTCCTAAATTAGCCAATATAACAGACGGAACTTGCATTGGGTATTTACTACTGTGGGCAATAAGTAAGGTGAATTTTAAATTTAAAGTTCGCTGACCTGACATGTCGGGTTGGCTTATGACATCTGTGCGAAATTTCATGTCAATGTCATTATAAGTTATACGCTTGTGTTTACCAAACGACGAAGAGTGCATTTTTTGATTTTTTCACCGTAAGCGCTCAATTTCTTGCAAAAAAGATGTCGCGTTGATGTGTATGAAAAAAATTTGTATGACTATCAGGACAAGCTCAAATGCATGTTTACAGGAGATGAGACTTGGATCTGTGTTTGGGACCCTGAAAAAACCGACAAATCAAGCGAATGTCGTGCTTAAGGCGAGACTTAAATCAAGGTCATGTTGGCAGTTTTTTTCGATTTTCGTGGTGTGATCTACTATATAAAAATAAGTCGGGGTTTCCTTCCTGAAGCTATAACTGCAGAACGCACGAACCGATTTCCACGGTTTTGCATTCGTTGGAAAGGTCTCGGGTTCCGTGAGGTTTGTAGCAAAGAAAAATTTCAACAGAAAAGCGGAAAAATCTTTTTTTATATACAGCGTCATCTCTTATACATAGCATGAACTACAAATCAATATTTTAAGTAGATGGCGCCGGTGCGTGATACATTGTTTGACAACTGCTCATTGTTCTCTGCTCATTTAATTTCATCTGACAAACCGGTGTTGTGTTCACTGTGATTTTAACAGCAGCATTTCTTTAAGGTGGTAAGTTGATCTGTGTAAATTATGTGGATCGTGTATTTGAGGTTAAGTTCAGCACTCTGTCCATAGTCCAAAATGCCTAGAGGACGACGAGCGAACATCAGCCGCCGCACAAGAAATGCAAGCCAGCAACAAGTGTATTCACAGTACTTAAGCGAAAAAAGACAAAATATAATAAGAGAAAATGCCCGATTGAGACAACGCGTGAACACACGAAGATCATTGGCATCATACAATCGCTTGGCATTCCAATATGATCCCACTGTGAACTACAGTGATGATGAAAATTTAGATATTGGACCAATGACGACTATATGCTGATATTGCAATGCGTTAAAGTTCAAAAGATTGTTTGTGCTGGAGTGTGCTGCGCAAGTGGAAAAGTCAAACTGGATCCATTACTAACACCACCACAGCACCTGAAACCATTGTTCGATGGAAGTGATCCCGATTCCAGCCATTTTCTTCAACACATCCTTGAATACAATTACTGCTTTCGCATGACTTCCTTTGGGTCTAATATCATTCGAGAAGGCGGCTTCATGCCGACTTGCAAGGTAAAAGATACAACACACATAACCAATTACTCACACCAACACATAACAACACATAACAACTACATATACACCACACACTACACTATCACACGATCAACAAATGATTGTTTGCAATTACAGATACAAGGACAAATATATCATTTGCATGGTGCAATCGTACCAACACCAGATGAACCGCATCAATTTCTGCAAATGTATTTCATTTCGTCGATGGTGGATCAGCTGAATTTGCGGTGCTATATACAGGGAACACAACAGTTAAAAAGACGAATTATTGAACAATTGCAACCATTTTTTCACGCTAATAATGCTGTTCTTAATTTGTTTAAAACAGCATTGGAACGAGTGCCATCGGAGACGCACAAATTTGTCATAAGAGCGGATTGTACCCCAACAAGTAACATGTGCGAAGATTCAATGCACCCACCATTAATGATGTTGCTGTAATTATTGTTGGCGATCCAACTAAATCGCGAGACATTGTCGTTCAGCGAAGAAGCAATATTATGCATCGTGTAAACGAGACACAACGTTTGTACGATACGTTACAATATCCAATCATTTATTGTTAAGGGCAAGACGGATACGACACCACGTTAAAGATGGTCGATCCAAATACAGGTACAATATTCACACACTAATTATTGCTATTATTGCTATTATTGGTTTCCATTAACAATTCATTTAATTTAACATTTTCAGTCGTATCAAAGAATAAAAATCTAAGCGCAAATATTACTATGCGTATCGAATGATGATTCGTACACATGAGGAGAATGTCATTCTGCAGTGCCGTCGTTTAGCGTTCATCCGATTCAATCAGGCAAAGCTACGATGTGAGCACTATATACACTTGCGGGACACGTGAAACGCTTCGATTCAGTATTTACTTTGGATTCACTTTCATTTACTTAGAGAAGTTCATTTATGTTTATGTAAGCATGGTTTGTTTTTCCCACATGTTAATATGTCATTCTTAGCTCTTAGAAAAGTTTTTAGTGCGATTTTTAACCCAAAAATTCAAATTGTGGACTCCTGATTCCAAATCAATTGTTGAGAAATTTGTAGCCTTTCCTAAATTAGCCAATATAACAGACGGAACTTGCATTGGGTATTTACTACTGTGGGCAATAAGTAAGGTGAATTTTCAATTTAAAGTTCGCTGACCTGACATGTCGGGTTGGCTTATGACATCTGTGCGAAATTTCATGTCAATGTCATTATAAGTTATACGCTTGTGTTTACCAAACGACGAAGAGTGCATTTTTTGATTTTTCCACCGTAAGCGCTCAATTTCTTGCAAAAAAGTCGTCGCGTTGATGTGTATGAAAAAAATTTGTATGACTATCAGGACAAGCTCAAATGCATGTTTACAGGAGATGAGACTTGGATCTGTGTTTGGGACCCTGAAAAAACCGACAAATCAAGCGAATGTCGTGCTTAAGGCGAGGCTTAAATCAAGGACATGTTGGCAGTTTTTTTCGATTTCCGTGGTGTGATCTACTATATAAAAATAAGTCGGGGTTTCCTTCCTGAAGCTATAACTGCAGAACGCACGAACCGATTTCCACGGTTTTGCATTCGTTGGAAAGGTCTCGGGTTCCGTGAGGTTTGTAGCAAAGAAAAATTTCAACAGAAAAGCGGAAAAATCTTTTTTTATATACAGCGTCATCTCTAAAACATAGCATGAACTACAAATCAATATTTTAAGTAGATGGCGCCGGTGCGTGATACATTGTTTGACAACTGCTCATTGTTCTCTGCTCATTTAATTTCATCTGACAAACCGGTGTTGTGTTCACTGTGATTTTAACAGCAGCATTTCTTTAAGGTGGTAAGTTGATCTGTGTAAATTATGTGGATCGTGTATTTGAGGTTAAGTTCAGCACTCTGTCCATAGTCCAAAATGCCTAGAGTACGACGAGCGAACATCAGCCGCCGCACAAGAAATGCAAGCCAGCAACAAGTGTATTCACAGTACTTAAGCGAAAAAAGACAAAATATAATAAGAGAAAATGCCCGATTGAGACAACGCGTGAACACACGAAGATCATTGGCATCATACAATCGCTTGGCATTCCAATATGATCCCACTGTGAACTACAGTGATGATGAAAATTTAGATATTGGACCAATGACGACTATATGCTGATATTGCAATGCGTTAAAGTTCAAAAGATTGTTTGTGCTGGAGTGTGCTGCGCAAGTGGAAAAGTCAAACTGGATCCATTACAAACACCACCACAGCACCTGAAACCATTGTTCGATGGAAGTGATCCCGATTCCAGCCATTTTCTTCAACACATCCTTGAATACAATTACTGCTTTCGCATGACTTCCTTTGGGTCTAATATCATTCGAGAAGGCGGCTTCATGCCGACTTGCAAGGTAAAAGATACAACACACATAACCAATTACTCACACCAACACATAACAACACATAACAACTACATATACACCACACACTACACTATCACACGATCAACAAATGATTGTTTGCAATTACAGATACAAGGACAAATATATCATTTGCATGGTGCAATCGTACCAACACCAGATGAACCGCATCAATTTCTGCAAATGTATTTCATTTCGTCGATGGTGGATCAGCTGAATTTGCGGTGCTATGTACAGGGAACACAACAGTTAAAGAGACGAATTATTGAACAATTGCAACCATTTTTTCACGCTAATAATGCTGTTCTTAATTTGTTTAAAACAGCATTGGAACGAATGCCATCGGATACGCACAAATTTGTCATAAGAGCGGATTGTACCCCAACAAGTAACATGTGCGAAGATTCAATGCACCCACCATTAATGATGTTGCTGTAATTATTGTTGGCGATCCAACTAAATCGCAAGACATTGTCGTTCAGCGAAGAAGCAATATTATGCATCGTGTAAACGAGACACAACGTTTGTACGATACGTTACAATATCCAATCATTTATTGTTAAGGGCAAGACGGATACGACACCACGTTAAAGATGGTCGATCCAAATACAGGTACAATATTCACACACTAATTATTGCTATTATTGCTATTATTGGTTTCCATTAACAATTCATTTAATTTAACATTTTCAGTCGTATCAAAGAATAAAAATCTAAGCGCAAATATTACTATGCGTATCGAATGATGATTCGTACACATGAGGAGAATGTCATTCTGCAGTGCCGTCGTTTAGCGTTCATCCGATTCAATCAGGCAAAGCTACGATGTGAGGACTATATACACTTGCGGGACACGTGAAACGCTTCGATTCAGTATTTACTTTGGATTCACTTTCATTTACTTAGAGAAGTTCATTTATGTTTATGTAAGCATGGTTTGTTTTTCCCACATGTTAATATGTCATTCTTAGCTCTTAGAAAAGTTTTTAGTGCGATTTTTAACCCAAAAATTCAAATTGTGGACTCCTGATTCCAAATCAATTGTTGAGAAATTTGTAGCCTTTCCTAAATTAGCCAATATAACAGACGGAACTTGCATTGGGTATTTACTACTGTGGGCAATAAGTAAGGTGAATTTTCAATTTAAAGTTCGCTGACCTGACATGTCGGGTTGGCTTATGACATCTGTGCGAAATTTCATGTCAATGTCATTATAAGTTATACGCTTGTGTTTACCAAACGACGAAGAGTGCATTTTTTGATTTTTCCACCGTAAGCGCTCAATTTCTTGCAAAAAAGTCGTCGCGTTGATGTGTATGAAAAAAATTTGTATGACTATCAGGACAGGCTCAAATGCATGTTTACAGGAGATGAGACTTGGATCTGTGTTTGGGACCCTGAAAAAACCGATAAATCAAGCGAATGTCGTGCTTAAGGCGAGGCTTAAATCAAGGACATGTTGGCAGTTTTTTTCGATTTCCGTGGTGTGATCTACTATATAAAAATAAGTCGGGGTTTCCTTCCTGAAGCTATAACTGCAGAACGCACGAACCGATTTCCACGGTTTTGCATTCGTTGGAAAGGTCTCGGGTTCCGTGAGGTTTGTAGCAAAGAAAAATTTCAACAGAAAAGCGGAAAAATCTTTTTTTATATACAGCGTCATCTCTAAAACATAGCATGAACTACAAATCAATATTTTAAGTAGATGGCGCCGGTGCGTGATACATTGTTTGACAACTGCTCATTGTTCTCTGCTCATTTAATTTCATCTGACAAACCGGTGTTGTGTTCACTGTGAAATTGGAAATATTAAATCAAACACGTGTATTGTGCAAATTTTTATTAAATTTCAACAGCAGCATTTCTTTAAGGTGGTAAGTTGAACTGTGTAAATTATGTGGATCGTGTATTTGAGGTTAAGTTCAGCACTCTGTCCATAGTCCAAAATGCCTAGAGGACGACGAGCGAACATCAGCCGCCGCACAAGAAATGCAAGCCAGCAACAAGTGTATTCACAGTACTTAAGCGAAAAAAGACAAAATATAATAAGAGAAAATGCCCGATTGAGACAACGCGTGAACACACGAAGATCATTGGCATCATACAATCGCTTGGCATTCCAATATGATCCTACTGTGAACTACAGTGATGATGAAAATTTAGATATTGGACCAATGACGACTATATGCTGATATTGCAATGCGTTAAAGTTCAAAAGATTGTTTGTGCTGGAGTGTGCTGCTCAAGTGGAAAAGTCAAACTGGATCCATTACTAACACCACCACAGCACCTGAAACCATTGTTCGATGGAAGTGATCCCGATTCCAGCCATTTTCTTCAACACATCCTTGAATACAATTACTGCTTTCGCATGACTTCCTTTGGGTCTAATATCATTCGAGAAGGCGGCTTCATGCAGACTTGCAAGGTAAAAGATACAACACACATAACCAATTACTCACACCAACACATAACAACACATAACAACTACATATACACCACACACTACACTATCACACGATCAACAAATGATTGTTTGCAATTACAGATACAAGGACAAATATATCATTTGCATGGTGCAATCGTACCAACACCAGATGAACCGCATCAATTTCTGCAAATGTATTTCATTTCGTCGATGGTGGATCAGCTGAATTTGCGGTGCTATATACAGGGAACACAACAGTTAAAGAGACGAATTATTGAACAATTGCAACCATTTTTTCACGCTAATAATGCTGTTCTTAATTTGTTTAAAACAGCATTGGAACGAATGCCATCGGATACGCACAAATTTGTCATAAGAGCGGATTGTACCCCAACAAGTAACATGTGCGAAGATTCAATGTACCTACCATTAATGATGTTGCTGTAATTATTGTTGGCGATCCAACTAAATCGCGAGACATTGTCGTTCAGCGAAGAAGCAATATTATGCATCGTGTAAACGAGACACAACGTTTGTACGATACGTTACAATATCCAATCATTTATTGTTAAGGGCAAGACGGATACGACACCACGTTAAAGATGGTCGATCCAAATACAGGTACAATATTCACACACTAATTATTGCTATTATTGCTATTATTGGTTTCCATTAATAATTCATTTAATTTAACATTTTCAGTCGTATCAAAGAATAAAAATCTAAGCGCAAATATTACTATGCGTATCGAATGATGATTCGTACACATGAGGAGAATGTCATTCTGCAGTGCCGTCGTTTAGCGTTCATCCGATTCAATCAGCCAAAGCTACGATGTGAGGACTATATACACTTGCGGGACACGTGAAACGCTTCGATTCAGTATTTACTTTGGATTCACTTTCATTTACTTAGAGAAGTTCATTTATGTAATCGAAATGATTTCATTACTGTTTCAAATATAAAACAAAAAAAATTGTTCTTCATCTTTTAATCACCAAACGAAATGTTACATAAAACGAAACCATCTGGTGTCGGAACGGAATTCTACGGGCTTGCTAGTGCACTATAAATTCCTTCTATTAATAAGGAATATTAGTTGAGCGTTACGCGTCGTTTGTGTGAAGCAATTCGTCTAAAAGACGAGAATTATCGGCCAACAACTATTGGTTTTTGCAACACAATAATGAACCGTCTCACACTGCACTCGTTCTTCGTGACCATTTCGCCAAAAATGTAACGCATATCGTTCCGCAACCGCCTTTTTCGCCTGATTTGGGACCGTGTGACTTCTGGCCATTCTCAAAACTAAAGAGACCAATCTGGGGAACGGTTGACGAGATAAAAGTTGAATCATACATGGCGCTGATTGCTATACAGGAAAGGGAATATTTTGCATGTTTCGAGAATTGAAAAACGTATTTATTTAACCAGGAGGGGATTACTTTGAAGGGGATGAAATTTATTTAGAAGAATAAATAAAAATGATTCATTTCAAAAACCAATTCGCCTTACTTTTCCCGCACAGCCCGGTATTGTGTTTTCCTTTTACTTTTTGTAATCTATAACCAGTCTATGTTCGGGATTGCCATCTTCCCTTCGAGCTTTTTGTTGGTACCACCAATAATGGTGAGTTATTAGGGCTTCTACTATTTCTTATATTATTTTCCATTGGTATTCTATTGATTTCATTGCACAAAAAACCATTTATATTTTTCCATGCTATTTGGGTTCTCCTGAGTAAAAGTCCCATACAAGCCTTTGTGTCATCACCAACAGGTTCATACTATAACTATAAAACCAAAAGCCGATGCTTGCCGACTCTTTGAAGTATGGGTCCTATATAATTGCATTACCTTAAATATTTTCGCTAAAATACACTTTCAATTTAAGACGGCACTACTAAAAAAAAGTAAATTGGCGTTTACCATAACGACCTCTGTATTATTTTGACATTAATTTTCCGATCGTTAACATTTTGTTCGAAGTTGTTGCGTACGCCCTCCACATAGAAAGATTCACATAGAGAAACATCGACGAATCTTGAGTCGGGGTGAGGGGTGCATTTGACCAACCAGACTCATACTGGTAAAGGCAGAAGAAAATGCAATTTGGCAATTCTCGGGTGTCGCGTGGCCAGAACAACGGCCACGATCAACCTACTGGTAACCATACTCCAGTAGCTGGCAAAGTGCAACAGCCGGCCGTTGACTCCCAAGATAGCAGATATCGAGGAATAGTAATTCTAGCTAGGAACACCTAGGTGATCCGATCCATAACGGCAGCCAAGTAAAAGCTCTAGTCTGGTATAAAATACCTTAGACAATTAGAGAAGAGGAGAGAATCCATTTGGGTGTCTTGCTGACGGAAGCCAGCAGCTCTGCGGGAAGGCGACTTCCCCAGGGGGGACGGCTGTCCACGGAGTCTTCTGCCACCAGGACCAGCCACCATATCCAACAGTGAGGAGAACACAATCGCAGCTTGAAAGAATCTTATGTGTCAAACCAGCGCCGCCATTGTCATCAAAGAATGTGAAGAGGATCAGTATCCGTTATCCCCATGCTCCTGAAATTTGTTCAGCTGCAGGAGCCATTCGTTCAGAGACGTAGCGACCAATAGCATACGTCAGAGAAAGTAGTGAAGAAATATAAATGTGTTAATCGAGCCAACCAAAGCTAAAGTGATCTCATGCATAACAAAAGATCAATATCCTCAAGAAATACAATTGGATAACAAGTGAAAATAAATAAAAAATATTGAAAGCACTCAAACATACATTAAAACCAACCAAAATGCGAGTCATAATGAACAATTAGAGAGAGCCGTTGAAGAAGTCGCATGCCTCTGGCATAATATATATATATATTTTGGGTTAAGTAAATTGAATAGCCATATTTTTGTGCACGTATACTTATACATATATATCCAATATAATATTTTCCAAGGTCCAGGATCAGGAGCGGTTAGATCTCATCGCCCAGCATTTAAAGAGGGGGTAAGTTTGTGTGTTGACGCGAGAAGTGGATTAGGTCAAGAACAATGACATAACTACCGACGGACAACCTTGACAAAAGGGGATCGTATTGCACGGCCCGCGACGATCCAATGGCACACGAATGAGTGAATCACAATCAAGCGACAGCTAAGCTTGTGGGGCAGTGTGGACTGACGACTTATGGACTAATATTATTTTTGAGTTTGAGAGGAGAGGAGCTTACCAAGATCCCACGACCCGAATACGACGTAGCTTATGCCGGCAAATGGTGCCTGAACATCGGACGCCTCTCCTTCGACCCAAGTCCCTGTCAGGACTCGGACACTAATATGCCCACGTAACAAAGTTTTGGCGGAAATCATTATACACTCTGCAAGGGTATAAATTCATACACCATTCAGATCAAGATGTTTTACTTAAGTTTTTTTTTTTGAAATCTTTACCATATCTTAAAGTATTTTAAGGAAGAAAGGAAGCTAGCGTCGGCTAGCCGAAGTTTCTATACCTTTGCAGGTCGTTCCCGTGGGAGCATTTTATGTACAGAGCTTTCCGATTTTTATAAAACTAAAAAATTATTACAGAAATAATAAGATAATGTTCCATTTCAATTTAGGGTAGTAAGTATGTTTAACAAAAACGAAATATAAAGGTCCTGTATTATTTTTACATTAGTTATCCGATCGTTTTTAAGGCAGCTATATGATGCACTCATCCGAGTTTTTAAAATTTTTTTCGAAATTCTGATATATTCAGGGGAGTTTGGGGAGTAAACTATTGAATTGTTGAATTTTGGTCAGCTGTTAATCAGCTGTTCCATACAAAGCCTCGGGGCTGTTGAAAATTTTCTTGAATTGCTGAAAACCAGAGTTTTCGCTGTTCTCGACTAAAAGTAAGAGGGTAACTCTGGTCACTTGTAAACATGGAGGAATTTCAATCGTATAAAATATGCAAATAAAGAATATTTGATAGGATGCTGCTTGTTAGCAGTTATAATAGTTCAGTTTTTGGCTTATTTTCGGCATTTTCATTAATTTTAAACATAATATTTAGTAAACACCGCCTGGCAATTTGACAATCTGACATCTTAAAATTGAAAATTCAACAGGGAACCTTTAGGGTCGTTCCCTTAATTGCTGAAAATTTTGCTTGAGTTTTCAACAATTTAGCAATTCAAAAGTTTAGGGAATATCTTGATTAAATGGTATTCCCAAGAGTAGAAGTTAATATGTCAAAAACACCGACGACCTTATATTTTTAAATTTTTTCAAAGATATTTGTTAATCATTCCTTTAGGATATAGTTGTCCGATCCAGCTCGTTAAAAAATGAGAGACTAGTAAGCGTAGAAATGGACAACCATGGCTAAAGCGACTCGTTTAGTGATGCTGATCAAGAATAAAAATACTTTATGGGGTCGGAAACGTGTCCTTTACAGCGATGCAAACTTCTCTCTGCAAGGGTATAAATTAGGGCCAAGCTAACGATAGCAAATAAACAAAACAAGGAAAACAAGAGAAATCGCTATTGTCGACGGCCTCGACTATCAGAAGAAACCCTGCTGAAACAAATTTGCTGTGCGCAAGATGCTCAGGAATCTGCATGCCAAATCCCAATAGTCTAGCTCTCATTGCTTCCGAGATCTGAGCGTTCATACAAACGGACGGACAGACGGACATACGGACATGGCTAGATCGACTCGGCTAGTGATCCTGATCAAGAATATATATACTTTATGGGGTCGAAAATGCTTTCCTCTGCCTGGTACATATTTTCCAACGAATATAGTATACCCTTTATACCAAGTTTGTATACCCTTGCAGTTATAAGAAATAATCAATGTTAGTAACACCATGTTAAATTTTCAAGGATTGTTGTTCGCTTCAGTGATATTTGTGTAATATTAAGTTCGTAATGCTGAAAAGTTAAAATATTCGATATCCCAGAGTAGAAAAAAATACGATCAAAACCAACAAAACACAATTTTTTTTAAAATAATTATTTCATTAATTCTCTGACCGTTTCTTTGACAGCTATATGTTAGAGTCCTCCGATTTTTATTCAATTTAATTCGAAATTCTTAAAAATATACAAAAAGTTTATTCCCAATAGTCAAAAAAACACCGAAGCTATGATTTGCTTCATATTATTTTCCCACCAATTTTCCGATCGTTCCTGTGGCAGCTATATGATATAGTCGTCCGATTTTGATAAAATTAAGTTCGAAATTCAGATCTAATTAAAAAATGTTATTTCCAAGCGTAGGTGGTTATATATTAAAAAACACAAAAGATATAGTTTTTTTTAGTTTTTTTCCGATTATTCCTTTGGGAGCTATAAGATATAGTTGTAGTCCTATACTAAATACAAGGGTATAACAATTATTTCATTATTTCTCTGACCGTTTCTTTGACAGCTATATTTTAGAGTCGTCCGACTTTTATTATATTTAATTCGAAATTCTTAAAAGTACACAAAATGTTATTCCCAATAGTATAAGATAATATGTCAAAAACAACGAAGCTATTATTTGTTTCATATTATTTTCCCACCAATTTTCCGATCGTTCCTATGGCAGCTATACGATATAGTCGTCCGATTTTGATAAAATTAAATTCTTAAAAACGGACGGACAGACGGACATGGCTAGATCGACTCGGCTAGTGATCCTGATCATGCCTTTTACATATACTATGTTTAGGTTATGGATTTCATAATTTCTAAAAAAGTGAAATAAATTTTGCTCCTGTTAATGCGACACGGCCGAGTTCAGGCATTTATTCAATCTCAACTGACAGAGATGCCTTACCGATGAAAAAGGTGTGACCGATTGTTAAGCCGATTATTTTTTTTTATTCCCATGTAACTTATCTGCTAGTATTAAAGAAAAAGTGTTTGCAAACTAGTATAACATTTTTTCTACCGTCAAAATAAAACATGATAACAAATTTTCATTGCCGCTGAATGAAAAACAACATGTTAAAAGTAACGCGTATTTATGTGCTTATATCGATCTGGCAACTCCGATAACTATGTAGAGTTACCAGAGTTTAATTGTTGCACTTTCACGCTTTAAGCCTAGTACTCAGCCTAGTACCGTGAGCTAACCATAGGAGTGAGCGAAAGGCAAATAGGCGGCTAACGCTTTTCGTCGGGTCTGTTTTTCAGCGCGGTTTTCAGATGAGCTAAGGAAATACCAGAAAAATTACAGACAGGGCAAATCCGCAGAATAGTTAATGTGCTGGAGGAGATCCACTAGAGAATCCCAGTGGGAAGGAACATGCCGAGTGGGACTTCGCTCGAGCTCCGACGAGCTCTCCATTGAGGAACAATCGGACTCCACCTCCACCAGCTACTTGGCAGCTTAAGCGGAGATGTAGGACGCGCCAGCTTCTATAGGGAGGAAGAAATAAGGTCGCCCGCAGCTGGAGGAGCCATTACCACCCATTATAAGGATGCTGGGCGACTTCATGCAGCATCAGGCGGTACAACCCCGTTCCCAATCTGGCTCCCACTTCCTCAAAGTCCAAGTCATTGATCTGAATTCTGGTCTCATGTGGTCATGTGGATCCTGCAAGGAAATGGTAGTTGAGATGAGCGGCTTTATGAAGCAGACTCGAGACAGCCTTTTGAATCTCTCAGGTGCTTTTAAACAGCTCAATGAGGGGTTCAATTCCGTTTGTGCCCAATTTAATAATAAAAAATTACTGAGTCGCCTAAACGCAAAAAAGCCAGCTTAGCGGAAGTTAACACGGTCACGGTATCCTCCCCTAATCCGAACTTGGTAGCTGCAGCAGTTTCTGTCGACACTGGGGTAAGCGAACCAACTGCGCCTAGGGATACAGCTGATTCAGGTGGAGTCACTGTTTCTCGAAGTCTGGTGGTAAAAAAATCTTCAGTGCCGGCTACGGTGCCGACCGTACCTATAGGTACAGTAGGAATCGATTCTGGCTCTCAGCTTAGTGTGGTTCAATCTGCTGCTGGGGGACAAAAGAAACTGTCAGTTGTTCCTCATAGGAAGCAATTATTTGTTTCTAGATTCACCCCAGATACTACATCAGAGGATGTCTTGGAATTTATACATGAAAAATTCCCA
Source organism: Drosophila subpulchrella (assembly GCF_014743375.2). Classification (NCBI taxonomy): domain Eukaryota; kingdom Metazoa; phylum Arthropoda; class Insecta; order Diptera; family Drosophilidae; genus Drosophila; species Drosophila subpulchrella. The sequence goes on along the minus strand of NW_023665698.1, from coordinate 809,013 downwards.
TCCGAGAATATTTCAGTTGAACAATTTCGATTTTCATACGCTCGTAGTATATCCTCTTTTAAAATATTTGCACCGCCTGATGTGTTTAAGGTACTACTCTCTGAAAGCTTTTGGCTTAATGATGATTTAGTAATAAAAGAATTTGTTCCCAATAAACCGAGAACAAATAACAGACCCTCCACTGCGCCAAAAAACTAAAAAGTTTATTTTTGGCTTATCAAAATGTTAGGGGACTAAATATGAAGCTACCCAAGCTTTATGCTGACTCCTCTGCATTTACTGCAGATATTTTGGCTTTTACGGAAACTTGGCTGAAACCAGAGATATCTGACTCTGAAGTTCTGTCAAATAACTTTAATGCCTATAGGACCGATCGCTCCTCCCGTAGGGGAGGCAGTGTGCTGATTGCCGTTACCACTAGCCTCACATCTGAAAAAATTTACTTTGATACCCATAACGAAATTGAATTTGTTAGTGTGAAAGTTTCCTTGCAATCCATATCTATTTTTGTAACATGTTCCTATATTCCACCTGGCTCTGATTTAATAATTTATGAGCACCATCTGTCTGCCATAAAATCTGTTCTATCCCTTCTTTCTAACAGAGACCTTTTGATTGTTTTGGGTGACTTTAATCTCCCTGATATCTCTTGGTCTTCTTCTACTGACTCACTTGTCGCTATACCTCTATCCGCCCATGATTTTGTGGATGGTCTTCTAGAATTATCGTTACAGCAAGTAAGCTTTATACGGAATTCATTAAATAGACAACTAGATCTCGTATTTGTTTCAGACCCGTCTGAAGTCACGGTATCTAGAATTGACGCTCTTGTTGTACCTGAAGACCGATATCATCCAACAATGGAATTGACAATCTGCCCCCCAAGCGTTGATACCCTCTCTCCTTTAGTTCCTCAAACTAAAATGAGATGTTTTCGAAAATGTGACTATAAAAAACTTAACGATATGATTTCTCAATATAATTGGACAGACTTGTACAATTGTATGGATATTGAAAGCGCCACTGAACTCTTCTATATAGTGTTAAATACTTTTTTTAATGAATGCGTTCCTGATAGGCTTCCTTCAAAGCTAAACAGGCCTCCTTGGTTTACCAATGCGCTTCAAAGACTTAAAAAGCTTAAAACAAACACCTAGAAAAAGTATAAAAAATCGGGTAAGCCATCTGATTTTTCGAAATATGTGGTGGCTCGATCGGACTTTAATGTTCTCAATAGTCATTGCTATTCTATGTATTTAAGTCGATGTAAATTCGAATTTTCAAATGATCCGAAGCAGTTTTATAACTTTGTTAATGCCAAGCGTAAGTCGTCGGCATTGCCTTCATCTGTACGTTTTAACTCAATGGAGGCATCGACGGATTCTGAAATTGCTGATTTATTTGCCGAGTTTTTCCAAACTACTTATAGTTCGGTTGCTTGGTCAAATTCTAATTACCCTAATCCCTTAAATAGGGCAAACTGTATTTTTACCCCTGAAATTACGGAAAGTTCTCTCATAAGGGACTTAGCAACAACAACGCCAACTTATTCTCCCGGTCCAGATGGACTCCCCGGGTGTGTGCTAAAGTTTTGTGCATCAACCATAGGTAAACCGATTCTTAAACTTTTTAATTTGTCTATTTCATCATCAGTTTTTCCTACTATCTGGAAGGACTTTTTTATCATTCCACTTCACAAAAAGGGTGCGAAGGCAGATGCCCAGAATTATAGAGGTATTTCCAAATTGTCGGCAATTCCTAAAGCATTTGAACGTATTATTACTTCTCATTTGCAACATTTATGTTCCTCGCTAATATCACCGTGTCAGCATGGTTTTGTTAAGCGAAGATCGACCACCACCAACCTTCTTGAATTGTCATCTATTGTAATAAATGGATTTAAGAAAAAAATGCAGACTGACGTTATATATACAGATTTTAGTAAGGCCTTTGACTCTGTCAACCACTCTCTTCTATTATTCAAATTAAATCAGCTTGGGTTTCCATGTAATCTATTAACTTGGATTTCAAGTTATTTGAATGGTAGGACTCAGATTGTTATATTCAAGAACGCTGTTTCAAAATTGATCTACGTGACATCTGGAGTGCCTCAGGGTAGTCATTTGGGTCCTTTGCTGTTTACTTTGTTTATTAACGATCTTCCCTCTACCATAAAACATTCTCGTGTACTAATGTATGCTGATGATGTTAAGCTTTGTTTATCATATAACGATATAGCGTCGGGTTCCAACTTACAGTCAGATATTGATTGCTTTCAGGGATGGTGTGAGTATAACCTTTTAAATTTGAACTGCCTTAAATGCAACGTTATGACTTTTTATAGGGGTACTCCTACTTTTGTTAGTTACTCTCTTCAAAATACGTCACTCGACCGTATATATTCCGTTAATGACTTAGGCGTTCTTCTGGACCCAAAACTTAAATTTGACTGCCACATAATGTCCACTGTCAACAAGGCCATGAGTGTTCTTGGGTTTATTAAGCGTTGGTCAAAAGAATTTGATGACCCTTATACAACCAAATTATTATTTACCTCCCTTGTCCGTCCTATTTTGGAATATTGTTCTTCGGTTTGGAGTCCACAATATCAAGTGCACATTGACCGTATTGAGTCGGTACAAAAAAAATGTCTTCTTTTTGCCCTTCGTAGTTTGAACTGGGATCAAAACGTAAGGCTACCTTCCTATCAGAGTAGATTACTATTGCTTAATTTACCTACACTTGTAAATCGTAGAACAATGCTTGGTACTATTTTTATGCAAAATCTTATTAGAGGTGATATTGGTTCTGTAGAACTTGTAAGCCGCCTAACTTTCAATGTCCCTGCTAGACTAACACAAAATTATTTTCCCCTAAATTTGCCACGATGTACATCAAATTTTTGTCTGCACGAGCCCTTTCGCGTTCTATGTAATAATTATAACAATCTTTACCATTTAATTTGCACATCATCTTCTATCCCGGTATTAAAAACTAATATTTTAACTCATTTGCTTCATTCTTAGTTGCTTCTTTTATTTTCATTTGTGTCCCGTCTCTATTTGTTTTTTGTATCTTCCTCGCGAACTCGCATTTTTGCCCAAATTTATAGAAGGGCCCCGCGCGTAACAAGCACGTGCTTGGTGTCGTTGGGCCACTTGTTTGTACTGCTCGTAGTGCATCAACGTCCATCATATATATGCCTTTTGGGACTCGGAGCTGAACTGCAGATGGAAAGATGGCGAAGCATCCTTGGGACGAGAAAAAAGCTTTACTAATTAACATAAATAAAACATTCGTTGAACATTCCATTTAATTATACCCGTTACTCGTAGAGTAAAAGGGTATACTACATTCGTCGGAAAGTATGTAACAAGCGTTTCCGACCCCATAAAGTATATATATTCTTGATCAAGATCACTAGGCGAGTCGATCTAGCCATGTCCGTCTGTCCGTCTGACCCCAAACCTGTGGCGCCTACAATTTTCATGCTAGAAAAAAATTTTTAGCTGAAATGTATTAGTCTCGTCAATACCTATCGATTGACCCAAAAAAAATTTGCCACGCCCACTCTAAAGCCCATAACGCTTAAACCTATCTACCGCCCACATAACCATATATTGAGATCAGGAGTAGGTGGCGCATTTCAGTCTCGCTTTGCTGCTTGCATATCTCCATTTCCCTTTTGTCCCTTCAGCTGAGTAACGGGTATATGATAGTCGAGGTACTCGACTCTAGCGTTCTTCCTTGTTTTTTGTTAATTTCTTTGTGCACCAGCAGACTCTTCTTTTTTAAATTGTTCCAGTTGATTTCTTTACCGTTTATCAACAAACCCAGCTGCTTGACAGTAAGTCCATGGCACTCGCATTGCGGGTGATCTTTAAAAACTTGGGTCACACTACAAAAAATACGATTTTTCGACTAGTGAAACTCTTTGCTGATCTGAGTACTAGGCTTTTAGCCATATAAGCCCATATATTGAGATCGAAGGTAGGCGGCGCATTTCAAACTCGCTTTGCTGCTTGCATATCTCCATTTCCCTTTGGTTGAGTAACGGCTATCTGATAGTCGAGGTACTCGACTATAGCGTTCTTCCTTTTCTTTTTTAAATTGCTCCAATTGATTTGTTCTCTATTTGTGAACAAGCCCAGCTGCTTGACAGTAAGACCATGCTACATGCATTGGCTTTAAGGGAACTCATAGTCAATTTTCGTGTGCTGTCGAATGCATAAAACGGCGTTTATGCACATGCGAATCAGCCCGTTTCATGAAATGAAAGTGTGATATGGCCATTGCATAACCACAGTATTACTTTGCAACGAATCTAGTACACCCTTACACTATAGAGTTACTCATGGAAAACCCAAAATTGTACTTACACACAATGTCCCGGCCTTAAACTCAAGTGGCCAACAGGAATACGAGCACACAAACGAACCTGACATACGAATACTGCAAGTGGCAGTTATACTCACAGCCTGAACAGCAGTTACCAGCCGTATGTATGAGCATAGCCTCGAGCCACTAGCCCTTAAGTCACTCCCGATAATAATTTGTTACAAGGGAAAACGCTATAGTCGAGTGCCTCGGCTTTCAGATAGTTGAAGTGACCAAAGGGCGGTGAAAATATGCAAACAGCAAAGCGAGACCCGCGAACTCAATATATGGTTATGTGGGCAGCAGACAGGTTTAAGCGTTATGGGCGTTAGAGTGAGCGTGGCAAACTGTTTTTTGGGTCAATCGATAGGTATTGACGAGACTAATACATTTCAGTTAAGATTTTTTCAGCATTAAAACTGTAGGAACCACAGTTTTAGCCAGCTTGTGGGCGTTCGAGTGGGCGTGGCACACTGACGAAACAAATTTGGGCTGCGCAGGAATCTCTGGAATCTGCATGTCTAATCCACGAATTGCAACTTGTAACAAACTGATTTTGCTGGTCTGCTCGCTACGAGATTCGTGCGGCTAGATTGTGTGTTCGACCCACCAAATTTATGTGACGTGACTGCCCCGAAGATCACTACATAGGATAACGCCTAGCGTAAGGCCCTATTGTTTGTCGTCCGTGTCGTTGCTGCGCTACTTAATAAGTTCCCCTTGGCGGTCGTGACGTGGCTGACGGTGATGTCCATTGATGTCGCTGCCGATGTCATCCGTTCTGCTCCTTATAGTGATTGCTGCGAGGCTGAATGTATCGTGGCCCCTGGCTCTTAAGATTTTGGACGATAGTCGTTCCAAAACTTGCTGAATTGTTGGGCGTCTCCAGGACAACCTCAACCAGTCGGGCAAGGCACACTGGACTTAGACAACTTTCCCTGACCGACCCGCCGAGCGATGTTCCAGGGTGTGGTCGTGAGAAAGTATGAGACAAGCCGCCCTGACTAAGCCGTGTTATGCCCTCTGGACCTCAGCTACCTGTGTCTCGATTCGGAGATTTCTGAGTCTTGTAGGCTTCCCACGGAGCTGCTTTCGACGACTTAACTTGTTGTTGTTGACTTGTTGATCACGTGCTGCTGGTTGATTTGGATCTTTGACTTTGATAACTGACTGATCTTGATGGTGATCGACTGATGCAGCTCCCAGAGCTCTGCAGCCGCATATAGGGCATCCGGGAACCGTTATTTCCCTTTTGCGCACGGCCAGCTGGTACTCTCCACTCCAGGTCCGAAGTCCACGGAACCAGTTTGGCCTCTTTGTCCTAGACCCACGGCCACCACCTGGAGTCATATGTCCTTGCTCTGTCCGGCTGATCCTGCTGAGATGTGGCACTGCTTCTCATGGTCCAAAGTTATTTGTTTCCTTTTGCACACGGCACCCTCACTCTGCCATCGAAGTCTCCTTTATCTCTGTCTCCAACCTCTCGTTCTCCAAACTATCTTTCTCGGACTTCTCGTTCTGCAAAATTTCTTTCTTAAAACTGCCTTTTTCCAAACTCTCTTTCTCTAACTTCTCTTTCTCCAAACTCTCTTTCTCCGAATTCTCTTTCTCCAAACTCTCATCTTCGACATGCCAATACGACGCGTTAATTCGTCGCGTATCTGGTAGCCGGCAGGCCACCATGTATAATAGCTGCTGCAATTTGTGGGGAGTAATTTAACTCCTCACAAACATTTATAGTTTCTTAGCGTTCATACGGACAGACAGACAGACTCGGCTAGTGATCCTGGTCAAGAATACAAATACTTTATGGGGTCGGAAACGCTTCATTCTACCTGTTACATACTTTCCGACGAATCTAGTATACCCTTTAACTCTACGAGTAACGGGTATTACAATAAAGAACAGAATCTGACCTGCTGGTCAGCCACCAAAAATTATTTGAATTGTTTCTGGAACTCCACTATAGTTTAATTCGTTGCGAGACACAGTTTATACTGGATTCAAAACAGTTTTGTAATTTTATTAACAGATATCGAGTCGTTTTTATTCTTTTTTCCACTGATTGTTGTGTTAATTAAGTATAAAGTACAAAAAAATGCGTAATTTGCAATGTCCCAAACGTCTATTTCTTTCCTATTTTTAAATTTTGATGGTAAATAAAAAATTATTTAATACTAATTTTTATGTTTTCTTTAAATGTTTATTGAACATTCCTCTAATATTGGGAAAGTTCCATCTGCAACGAAAACTCAAATGATGGAAATACTTCGAGGAGATTTTTGAAATCCATAAAGCAGAATCTCGAATCACTAAAATAACAAATAAATCATTAAAAGAATGCCTCTCTGTGGCATGTAAAATCAAAAAAAGAATTAAATTAAATAATTTTATTCCAGAAATGTAAGGTATAATGGATTTACCATATGTAAAAAATAAAATAATAAAGAGTAAGGAATGTGGGATATGGATATATTGAGGGATTCACAGTAAACTATTTAATTTCATATGGGGACAAACTGTTCAGAGTTCCGCAACCTCAAGCATTCTTCATCAGCCAAAAACGCAAAAGAGTTCCTATCCCTTTTCATCAAAGTGATCTATATCCATCACCCTCTTTCATTAGAAATTACGCCTTATAAATGTAAGCAAGTCAGTTGATGTGGAAATTTTGTCTGAGGAAGTCGTGTCATCCATAGAGTGCGAAAGTCGTGAAGTTTTAATAAAATACCTTTGTTTCTTTAATTTACTTACTATACCCGAAATAAACATTTAAATTTGTAATACCCTACAAATTATTGGGGGCTCGCCCGGGATAAAGTAAAAGAACAAAGAGAAAACTGTGCGTTAACACATCGAAAAACTGCCGCGACAAAGAACGAAGCAAAAGCTGAAAAGAAACAGTTAAAAGCGGGGGAAGTACCTGTTATAGAAACAATTGAAGCCGAAAAAATCTGAACAGTTAAACAAATCGACTAGCAGATTTGTGTATTAGAGGAGTTTGAACGATTACAAAGACCACAAAAAAAAAATTACCAAAATTTGTGCAAAACTTGATTGTGTGAGTGCCCACAAAACTAACGCGCTAAAACCCGCAACGAAGTAATGTACGCAGTATAGAAAGATAAGCAATTCTGATGAAACACGACGAAAAAAAAAATTTCGACGACAATTTGATGCAGTGCCTGTGATCGAATTTTGACGACACGGTCGCAGGTGAAAACGAAGGTAGCCATTACCTGTGAGAGGAGGACAACGAGAGGTGATCCTTGCAACGAAGGCGAGGGTGTTATTGGCGAGAGAAGAGAAGGACGACATACAGCAACGGAGTGGCCACTTTCTACTTTTGCTACAACAAAAGTTTCCCTGTGGCGAAAAGAGCAGCTGCAAGAACTTGCAAACGACGCAATTTGTAAGAAGTGGACGAGACGATCAAGCAGTGCGGTGTGTCGACATTGTAGAAGAGTACGAGCTGGAGTAGCTGAGTGGACTGGAATTGGCCAAAATTCAAGCAGTTGTAGAAGACAGAAAAATCCAATTGGGCGTGGTGAGCGACTGAGGCGATTTCACATATTTAACCTGATTCGAACTTTTTTTTGATCACACGAATTGTTTAACGTTAATTAAATTATAACTTTGTATCTTTATATTTAAATATTGAACTGTACCACTGTTTGTAAACGGCTTAAACGCATTACCATGGATGCTAGAACGATCCTCGCTATGACAGTGCCTCTTCTAAGGGCAAAGTTATCCGAACTAGGTTTGAACACAACTGGCAGAAAAGGAGCTTTGCAGGATCGGTTGTTCGATCATTATGGATTAGTTGTGGCTGACGATGAGGACGACGATGCTGATGAGGATGGTGCGAGTGTTAGTGGTTCTTCCAATTACCAAGAAGCGGTTCAACCTAGTAGCTTGAGATTTACCCTACGCGATATTCAGGACAGTGTTTCATCATTTTCAGGCTCCGAGCAAGAAGACGTCAATCACTGGCTGTCTGAATTCGATGACGTTGCAGTTACCGTGGGTTGGGATAATTTGCAGAAATTCATTTATGCTAAGCAACTTCTGATTGAAGCAGCCAAGCTTTATATCAAAAGTACAAGTGGAGTTAGGGGTTGGATTAAGCTGAAAAACGCGTTGAAGGAAGAATTCGGTAAAAAACTATGTTCGGCAGAGATACACAAGATTTTGCGCCAAAGGCAAAAACAACCAAAGAGACATGCATTGAATATCTCAATAGTTTAATGGAGATCAGCAAACCGATAAATCTTGATGAGGAAAGTCTAGTATCGTACTTCGTAGATGGCATCCCAGATAGCAAGATTAACAAGGCAGGGTTGTATCGAGCGAAATCCATTAGGGAACTTAAAGAAGAAGTATTTATTTACGAAAAGATGAAGGGTAAGGGAAATTCTAAAGACAATTTTAACAGGGAATCGACAGGTAAGCAGACTCAGAGCAATTTTTTAAGAAAATGCTTCAAGTGTAACAGCGAAGGCCATATTGCTAAGGATTGCAAGGGCGAAGTAATATGTTACAAGTGCAACAAGAAAGGACACATTTCTAAAAATTGCGATGAGAAGAAAGCAACTATTTCCATTAAGAAAGAGCTTGCAAACGTGCTGGAAGAGAAGGCTGCGAAGGGACTCATTTACAAAAAGATGAAAGCTGAGGGAGTGACATTCATAGCAATGATTGATTCGGGATGTGACTTGTGTTTGATGAGAGAGGACATTTTCAAAAGTTTTGACGGCTTGAAGCTAAAGCCAAAAGTTAAGCTACTGAGAGGTATCGGCAAGGGCGAACTTGGATGGATGCTTCGACGTCGATCTTGAAGCAGATGGCGTATGCTTCTCAGTAACCTTCCATGTCGCTAAACAAAATGAACTCGAGTACGCTGCGATTGTGGGAAACGATGTGCTACAATCAGTTGACGTTATTTTCAGTTCCAACGGCGTCGAGTTCAGAGCAAAAGAGAGAGACTTTCCATCGACATTTAATGGAATGTGTGTCACGGAGATAGTCGAGGAAAGTTCTGTCCTTGATAAAATTAACTTATCTCACTTAGACGATTGCCAAAAGCTAAAGGTACAGCAGCTTGTTACAGAGTACAAGCCAATAAAATCGATAGAGTCTCCAGTACGCATGAGAATCGTTTTGGAAGACGACATTCCTGTATATCAACGCCCAAGACGCACGTTATACGAGAACAAGTGTTTCATAGAAAAGCAAGTGCAGGAGTGGTTGGCAGAGGGAATTATTGTACCCAGCTCCTCAGAGTATGCTTCGCCAGTGGTACTGGTAGCTAAAAAGGAGGGATCCAGACGATTTGGTTGCGATTATCGTCGACTCAATCAAAAAATCAAGAAGGACAATTTTCCGATGAGTCTAATTGACGATGTTCTCGACAGGTTGCAGGGCTCAAAAATATTCACAACCCTGGACATGATGAACGGATTCTTTCATGTGCCGATTGAAGAAGAATCTAGGAAGTTCACAGCGTTCGTGACGCATAACGGGCAGTACGAATTTACTCATGTACCGTTTGGTATCTCAAATTCTCCTGCTGTTTTCTGTCGTTATGTCACGGCTACGTTGAGGGATCTCATTCAAGCGCAAACAATCGTTGTCTATATGGATGATATAATCGTGACAACTAAGAACGAATCTGAAGGACTGAAGGCGTTGGAGAAAGTATTGAGCGTAGCCTCGAGGGCTGGACTACGAATCAAGTGGGAAAAAGCACAATTTCTCAAGAGCAAGATCAATTTCTTAGGCTACACTATTGAGAACGGAACTATAGCACCCACCAACGAGAAGATTAAAGCAGTCGTCAATTTTCCAATTCCTCAAAGCAGACAAGCTTTGCAGCGCTACTTGGGTCTGACGTCATACATGCGGCGCTTCATTAAAGACTACGCCCTCACAGCAAAACCTTTAAGCGACCTTCTTCGGATGAAAAGCAACAAAAAGGACGACAGAAATCTAACGTTGACAGAGCATGGATTACTTTCGTTTAACCTCTTGAAACAGCTACTAGTGTCAGCACCAGTACTCAAACTGTTCGATCCGATAGCCACAACCGAAGTGCATACAGATGCAAGCAAGTATGGCTTTGGAGGCGTTTTAATGCAAAGAGACTCGGAGGATCAGCAGTTCCATCCTGTTGAGTTTATGAGCAGAAAGACAAACGGTTGTGAAGAAAAGTACAGTTCCTACGAGCTCGAGGTTTTAGTAATCGTAAATGCGTTGAAAAAATGGCGAGTTTATCTCCTTGGTAAACCTTTTACTGTCGTTACCGATTGCAACGCCTTCGCAATGACGATCAAGAAGGATGACCTACCACCAAGAGTTGCCAGATGGGCCATGGCTCTGCAAGAGTTTGAATTTAAGGTAGAACACAGGGGTGGAACCAAGATGAGGCACGTGGATGCATTAAGCCGATTGTCATGCTTTCTAATCGCAGATTCCACAAAGTCACGTTTAGTGGAGGCACAGGACAACGATAGCTGGATAAAAGCTGTAAAATCCATATTAACCAACAACGATGACTACGAAGACTATTTCCTAAAAAATAATATCCTGTACAAGGACGCAGTTCTTGAGCTGTTAGTTGTTCCTAATTCAATGGAAGAGGAAATTATCAGCGTAGCACACAAGGAGGGCCACTTCGGTATAAAGAAGACTCGCGATATTCTGGAGAAGTCGTATTATATCCCTGGAATCCAACAGAAGGTAGAATGAGTTGTCAAAGCATGCGTGGAATGCCTGATCATCGACTCCAAGCGTGGAAAAAAGGAAGGGTTACTCAGTCCCATTGACAAGGCTCAGGAACCTCTCGGAACCTATCACATCGACCACGTTGGACCCCTAACCGACACAAAGAAACGCTATAACCACATTTTGGCTGTCGTGGATGGATTTTCCAAGTTTGTTTGGCTTTATCCAACAAAGTCGACTGAAACCGAAGAAGTCTTAGAAAAACTGGAAAAGCAAGCAGCAGTTTTTGGCAATCCTCGCCGAATAGTTACTGACAGGGGCACCGCTTTTACCTCAGGACTCTTTAACGAGTACTGCAACCGTGAAGGAATCCAGCTTCTACACATCACCACAGGAGTACCCAGAGGTAACGGCCAAGTGGAAAGAGTTCACAAAATTGTCATCCCGATGCTCAGCAAAATGTACCAGGAAAACCCTCTGAACTGGTATCGTCACGTAGATAGAGTTTAGCAGATAATTAACAACACTCCACCTCGAACAACAAAGTACAGTCCGTTCCAAGTCTTGACCGGATTGAATATGAGAAAGAGGGACGACGAATTCTCGAAACTTTATGAAAACTTAGAAATAGAAGAACTAAATGACGAACGTGAAGAGATACGAAAGAAAGCTCAGCAAAATATAGAGAAAGTCCAGCAAGAAAACAGAAAGACTTTTAACGAAAAAAGGAAGGTAGAAACTGAATATACTGTAGGTGAATTGGTTGCCATAAAAAGAACACAGTATGGAACTGGAATAAAACTCCGTCCAAAATTTTTCGGCCCATACAAAGTAACTAAAAAACTTAATCACGGGCGCTATGAAGTAAAGAAAGAAGGCAATCAGGAGGGACCAAAAATTACTACGACAGCAGCCGAATATATGAAAAAATGGGGTTCATTCAGGAGCGAATGAAGATTCAGGATAGCCGATTTTGGGATATGGATATATTGAGGGATTCACAGTAAACTATTTAATTTCATATGGGGACACACTGTTCAGAGTTCCGCAACCTCAAGCATTCTTCATCAGCCAAAAACGCAAAAGAGTTCCTATCCCTTTTCATCAAAGTGATCTATATCCATCACCCTCTTTCATTAGAAATTACGCCTTATAAATGTAAGCAAGTCAGTTGATGTGGAAATTTTGTCTGAGGAAGTCGTGTCATCCATAGAGTGCGAAAGTCGTGAAGTTTTAATAAAATACCTTTGTTTCTTTAATTTACCTACTATACCAGAAATAAACATTTAAATTTGTAATACCCTACAGGAATGTAAAGTTTCTTAGAGTAAATTTTATACCCGTTACTCGTATAGGAAAAGGGTATAATGTATTCCGAGAAAAGTATGTACCAGGTAGAATAAAGCGACTCCGACCCCATGAAGTATATATATTCTTGATCAGCATCAGCCATGTTCATCTGTCTTTGTGAACGCTGTGATCTCGGAAACTTTAAGGGCTAAAGAGTAGAATTTTCAGATTCAGATTTCTTATTTTCGTACGCAGCGCATGTTAAAACGCGAACATGTCACTTCAACTCTGACGCCCACAATCCGCCCTATACTGTGGCGCACCAGTTTTCATGATAGAAAAAAATTTTAAATGAAATGTGTTTGTCTCGTCAATACCTATCGATTGACCTAAAACCAGCCTGACACGCCCACTCTAAAGGCCGCAAGCGACCAGAACGCTAAGATCGCGGGTAGCTCTATTAAAATCTCGTTTTTCTGCTTGTAGATCTCAATCTCCCTTTTGCTGCATTTAGCTGAGTAACAGGTATCTGATACCAAGCCAACAAAAAAATTTTTTTTTTAAGTTTTTGTGAGCACAAAATGGATTTGTTTACACATATTGACTTTGCTGATTTGTAAATAAGTTTCTGTAACGCGTAATCCCTTACTCATTTTGGTAGGCAGATCAATAACAAATAAACTCATATTTAAGCTTTTGGTAGTTTCCACGAACCATTTCTAGTTTTCCATGATATTTGGGTGCTGTACGCAGAGACTTCGCGTAGTAACGGCACTGCGGGAAAAGAGAATTTGAAGAATTATTTTAGAGAGAGTTTGGAGAGTATGAAAAGAGAGTTTGGAGAGTACAAGGAAAGAGGGTTTTGACAGTAGGAAGATAGAGAGAGTTTGGTAAGCACGGAGCAAAAGAGTTTGGAGAGCAGGAGCGGAGAGAGAGCCACAGAGCGAGCCAGTAGTAGTATGAACGAGACGGCGACAGAGCGCGGGCGTGCCGTGAGCGAAGAAACAATGGCAAACGGCTGCACTGTGGACCCTAGGGTGGTGCGGTGCGCAGAGGGCTAAAGATCAAGCGGCAAAACAGCGGACTTTGGACCCTGGTGACAGGTGTAGTGGAGACAAGGAGAGGCCGAGGATTAACGGTACCAGCAGGCCTATATAAGCGGGCCCAGAGCTGGATGCTCGACCATCCATCGAAATTCAGAACGCGAGTGAAGAACGTCAAGCAAAGCCCAGGTCAATCAGATACAGCCGTGAAAGTCAGCAAGATCGCTGCGTCGAGTCGTTCGGGACAGCATAAGTCTCTGAATTGAGATACAGGTAGCTGAGGTCTTTAAAGGCAAATACACGGCTAAGTTGGATGGATATCGACGAGTTAGGACATCGCCAACCGGGGCACCATATCCTCCGAGCAGAGCAGAACCCGTGCATTCTTTGATACGACTACAACTGTATTAAGGGAAGGCTAGGGTGGAACTTTCGTCTTTCACCGGATTTTCGCTACAGGGACTGCTGGCGGAAAGCGGCAGTTGCCTGTAACATCGAAGAGAACTCAGTGACCATCTGGAGGGACAGACCGGGATAGAGCAAGGGACAGGAGGCTATGGCTTCGCTCAGTTCAGGTCAAACACTAAAAAGTCACAAGCAAATAAAGTGTTCAATCTTGGGAACAGGCGCTTTGCTACTTGTATACATCTTTTTCCTTTACGTTCCTATACATAAAACAAGAAAAAACGCTATAGTCGATGACCTCGACTATTAGATATGTTTAAAGCAACTCTGTTTTTATACCCTTGCAGAGGGTATTATGATTTCAGTCAGAAGTTTGCAACGCAGTGAAGGAGACGTTTCCGCCCCCATAAAGTAGATATATTCTTTCGTTGCTACGCAAACTAGTCTCTCCGTTTAAAGCTATCGGTCTAAAACTTTCCCAAAAGTCTTCTTTCTTTTGCAGGTAGTATATAAGTCGGAACCAGCCGGATCGGGAAACTATATCTTATGGCTCCTATTGGAATTATCGGAAAAAAACTCTTAAATATTATATCTTTGGTGTTTTTTAAAATATAACCTCCTACGCCTGGAAACATCAATTTTTAACTAGTTCTGAATTTCTAATTTAATTTTATCAAAATCGGACGACTATATCATATAGCTGCCATAGGAACGATCGGAAGAATGGTGGAAAGATAATATGAAACAAATTATAGCTTCGGTGTTTTTTGACATATTATTTTATACTATTGGGAATATCATTTTTTGTGTTTTTCAGAATTTCGAATTAAATTCAATATTTATAACTGCAAGGGTCTAAAAGCTTCGGCTTGCCGAAGTTAACTTCCTTTCTTGTTTTCACTAACATACTTAGCCTAAAGCGTCAACTAGCCTATGGCGCCCCCAGCGGCTTGGTGGCGTATCAGTGAAAGCAGCTGATTTGCTGCATGTGTGCATGTGAGTTATCCCGATTGAATTGCAAAATTTTGATTAATATTTGGATATAACTTTTTAATTGCTTGTGGGTGTTAATATATATGACTTGTATATATTTACATGAGTCGTTCTTCGCCCGAGTAAAAAATCAGGAGAATTTTTTTTTTCGTTGGTTATTCTTTATTAGAACGTTGGAAAAGTCTAATTGTATGTTACAGAATGGGTTAGAATGAAACCTCGGTTTGCGTCTTAGAATTTACTGTTAGTGTATTAGGTGACGCAATCGCAAGTGTATGATGCGATCGACACTTCTTTGTTTATGCTTACATAATTCGGTCTTATTAGATTTTGCGATCTTATTGGATTTTTACGTTTATGGCATTACGTCATTGTTGACGTTCGGACCTAATCAATTTTCTTTGTTTGTTTGCATTGCGGGATCTCAAGCTTCTGTATCGTTTTTAATCAAAGCCGAAATTGGCGATTCTGTTAATTTGTGAACGGTTTCGTTTTTTGAACTGGTGGCCGTTGAGAAATTGCAGTGCAGATACGTCACTATATATATATATATATTGGTATTAATAACAAAAAAAAAATCTCATTAAAAATTTATATAACATTTTAGAAATGTCGGGTAGACGGGTTTTAGCGCTAAAGTCGTTTGTGGGCATTAGAATAGGCCCTGCTGAAACAAATTTGCGCAGTGCAAGTAGCCAGCTCTGTACGATGGCTGCTTTTGAGTTTCTGGCCTAGGTCACTTCTGACCATATAAGGTCCAATTGGCCTTTTCCAAAATAAGTGTGGACTTTTATCGATAAAAGTCGGTAGAAAAAAGAAATTATCTCGGGAAAATAATTTCTACCGTGAGATGGAGGCATTCTTGGGCATGAATGGGATCCCGCTCAATTTGACAATCGCTTAAAAAAGGCTCGTTTGGATTGGTACAAAGAAACTATTTTTGAAAAATACATTCGCGTTGTTTCAACAGACTTTTATAAAATCTTCACAATATACGAATCATGGATAAATGCTTTTGAGCCAGTAAAGTTCAGCAATCGGCCGTGTGGGTCTTCGATGACGAGCCAAATCCAACGAAAATTGTTCGTGAAATAAGCACTTCGAAGCAAATGACGCATGTATCTTCAGTAGAACTGGTCATGTGTGCAAATGTTCCACTTCACCATCGTAGGGCGCTCACTTTTGGGTGGTACACCATAATATGTTTGCCTGGAGTCTTCAGAGAAATTCGAAAAACGAACAAGAAAAGACGGATTATTCTGCACCATGACAATGCGAGCTCCCACTCATCTGCTCAATCCAGCGCCTTTTTGAACGGCCAAATCGTCGAATTGGTGGGTCACACGACGGACAGCCCTGACTTGGCTCCGCAAAATGCGTGGTCAATTATTTGCATCGCCAAAACATGCAATTGAAGCGTTCAAAAGCCATGTTTTGGAGGTGTCTCAATCGGAGTGGTTGCTTCCACAATTGGTTTGAGCGCATGCAAAAGTGTAAAAATCTTGCGGGAGAAACTTTGAAAAACCATATTCGTATTTTCGTTATTAAGCCAGAAATATGTATAGCATCCCTCGTACACCAACATTGTGGCAACTCGTGAGCCAGTTGGAGAAGAAGCGTGAAACGACTAAGAGACAAGCAACATCAGCTACGCGAGACCGAACATCACAACTCTCGATCGAATTTAAATCGCGTATATTCTCCTTATTCCTGACAAACAAACTCATACATACTCCAATAAAACGCATTTAATTTGGAATGTAAGTGACACTGACTTAAAATGATATGGTGTAAAGCAAAGTAATATAAACAAGGAAGAACGCTATAGTCGAGTACCTCGACTATCACATAGGGACCAAAGGGAAATGGAGATATGCAAGCAGCAAAGCGAGATTGAAATGCGCCACCTACCGGCGGTAGACAGATTTAAGGGTTATGGGCGTTAGAGCGGGCGTGTCAAAATTAGGTATTGACGAGACCAATAAATTTCAGTTAAAATTTTTTATCTAGCATGAAAATAGTGGGCGCTACAGGTTAAGGCGGTTTGTGGCCATAAGAGTGGGCGTAAAAGGCTACGGAATCTAAATCTGAAAATTCAATTCTCTATCTTTGATAGTTTCCGAGATATCCACGTTCATATTACCGATTTTTTGAAGCTTGTGGGCGTTAAGGTGGGCGTGGCAAACTTGCTTTGAGGTCAATCGATAGGTATTGACGAGAGCAATACATTTTAGTTAAAATTTTTATTCTAGCATCAAAACTGTAGGAGCCACAGTTTTGGGCGGCTTGTGGGCGTTAGAGTGGACGTGGCACTCTGCTGAAACAAACTTGCGCTGCGTAAGAAGCTTAGGAATCTGCACGCCAAATCTCAATAGCTTAGTTCTTATAGTTTCCAAGATCTCAGCGATCATCCGGACAGACGGACAGACGGACATGGCTAGATCGACTCGGCTAGTGATCCTGATCAAGAATATATATACTTTTTGGGGTCGGAAACGCTTCCTTCTGCCTGTTACATACTTTCCGACGAATCTAGTATACCCTCTTACTCTACGAGTAACGGGTATAAAAAGTGAACCCAATTTTCGTTTGCTTTTTTGTCATTTCTCTGTCATAAATGCTGTCAAAGTGGTTTCAAAGTGCGCTCTTCATAATTGCCTCCTTAAGTATGACCGCATAGTATCAGAACACCACACTCACAATTAGAAGGGTAGTTCTATATTTAAAACTCGTACAATAATGATAATGGTTGCCTCCAACAACTCGGAGCCCAGCAATTGATCTCATCTTGAAAAGAAGAATTACTATGCTCTTTTATTACTATATGACCAACCTTTATAATTGCTTGAATATTGAAAGTGCTACGGAACTATTTTATAGTGTCCTAAACTCTTTTTTCTGTGAATGTGTTCCTAATAGTTTTCCTCCTAAGTTAGGCAGGCCTTCTTGGTTTACCAATCAGTTGCAAAGACTTAGAAAGCTAAAAACAAACTTCTATAAAAAGTACAAAAAGTAGGCCATCCGATTTTTCAAGGTATGTGGTGGCTCGTACTAATTTTAATGTACTTAACAGTCATTGCTATTCCATGTATTTGAACCGATGTAAATTTGAATTTTCAAAGGATCCAAGGCAGTTTTTTAACTTTGTCAATGCTAAGCGAAAGTCTTCAGCATTGCCATCATCTGTACGATTAAACTCTATTGAGGCATCTACGGATCCCCAAATGGCAGATTTATTTGCTAAATTCTTCCAATCTACTTATAGTTCTGTTTCTTGGTCTAATTCTAGCTACCCTAATCACGTAAACAGGGCAAATTGTATTTTTTCTCCTGTAATCACCGAAAGTTCTCTCTTAAGTGATTAATAAACTATAACGCCAACCTATTCTCCGGGGCCAGATGGACTCCCTGGGTGTGTTCTTAAGTTTTGTGCCCGAACTATTTGTAAACCCATTCTTAAACTTTTTCATTTGTCTATCTCATCATCAGTTTTTCCGACTATCTGAAAAGATTCTTTTATTATTCCACTCCACAAAAAGGGTGCGAAGGTTAATGTTCAGAACTATAGAGGAATCTCCAAATTGTCTGCAATTCCTAAAACATTTGAACGCATTATTACCTCTCAGTTGCAACATTTGTGCTCATCTTTAATATCGCCGTGTCAACATGGTTTTGTTAAGCGAAGATCGACCACCACTAACCTGCTCGAATTGACATCTTTTGTAATAGATGGGTTTAACAAAAAATTGCAGACAGACGTTATATATACAGATTTTAGTAAAGCCTTTGACTCTGTAAGTCCCTCTCTTCTTTTATTCAAATTAGATTAGCTCGGGTTTCCGAATAATCTGTTAACTTGGATTTCAAGTTATTTGAATGGTAGATCTCAGAGGGTTTTATTCAAAAACGCTGTTTGTGCCTCAGGGCAGTCATTTAGGCCCTTTGCTGTTTACTCTGTTTATAAATGATCTTCCCTCTATAGTAACTCACTCTCGTGTACTAATGTATTCTGATGATGTTAAGCTTTGTTTTTCATATAATAATATTGAGTTTGGTTTCTGCTTGCATTCAGACATTAATAGATTCCAAGAATGGTGTCAGTACAACCTTTTGAACTTAAACTATCTTAAATGACTTTTTATAGGCGTACGCCAACGTTCATAAGTTACTCTCTTCAGAACATGTCCCTGGACCGAATATACTCAGTAAACGATTTAGGTGTTCTCCTAGATCCTTAACTTAAATTTGACTCCCACATAACCTCTACTGTAAATAAAGCTATGAGTGTTCTTGGGTTTATAAAGCGTTGGTCTAAAGAATTTGATGATCCATACACTACCAAATTATTATTTACCTCCCTTGTCCGTCCTAATTTAGAATACTGTTCTTCCGTTTGGAGTCCTCAGTATCAAGTGCACAGTGACCGTATAGAGTCCGTACAGAAACAATTTCTTCTTTTTGCCTTACGTGGTTTGAACTGGGATCAAAACGTCAGGTTGGTTCTTACTCGAGTAGATTGCTATTAATTAATTTGCATAGTCTAGTAAGCCGTAGAACTATGCTTGGTACTATTTTTATGAATAATCTTATCAGAGGCGATATTGATTCTGTAGATTTGGTAAGCCGCCTAACTTTCAATGTTCCTGTTAGACTAATGCGAAACTACTATCCTATCAACTTGACACGATGTTCATCTAATTTTAGTCAGCATGAGCCATTTCGCGTTCCTTGTAATAATTATAACAACCTATATCATTTAATTTGTTCCTCAACTTCTATCCCTATATTAAAAACTAAAATCCTAGCTCATTTGCTTTAGTCTTGTTGATCTATGTTTTGTCCTGTCTTAGTTTGTTCTATGTACCTTCCTCGCGAACCGTATTTGCCAAAAATAAAAATGGGCCCGCGCGTAACAAGCACGTGCTTGGTGTCGTTTGGGCCACTTGTTTGTACTGCTCTTAGTGCATCAACGTTCAACAAATATTAGCTTACATATGTTCTTCTTGACAAGACTGGGACCTATTGCACCAAAACGTTCATTATTTATCTTAAGCTTAAAGCTGTTTAAAAGCGCATCCACCTCCCAAAATATTGCTTAAAAATTGATATAGTCAAAGAAACGTATGCAAGTAAGGTGCTATAAGTGCTTAAAAGGGTTCAAATGGCTCACGAATGTGAAAATTCTCGTCCAAAATAGTCCATATTAAATTTTCACTATGCTTGCCTGAGTGGAAATCTTATCTCATTAAATTTATTTGCTGGTAAAGGATCGGAAGATCATTGGCGTCATCGACCAAAACGATGAAGGCGGAAGGATCCCAAGGAACCAGTGGGGTCTAGTTAGACGGACACTTGCGAACCCAGGTCCGCCCCCCGATTGCACAGATGCGGGCTGGTACCAGGGCAACGTAAAGCTGATCGCCTGTGAGGACGAAATATCGGCAGCGCCTAACAAGGCTGCCATTACAAAGGTCGGCGAGGTCAATCCATGAGCCAAGCTGACGGTTTGCGAGGCTGCAGACTTCCCGTATCGATCGAGAGCGAGGGTTTGGCCCCTCTGAGACTATTCTTAGCCTTCTGATAAGGTTCAACACAAAGCTTCCGACAGATGGTTGGAAAGTGGTTAAGGTGGAGAAAACCGAGCGCGTCTTTACCAGGCATGTCTAGAACCCCTCGCAGCGCAGCAGAACCGGCTGAGTTATGGGTTCGGCACGGTGCAACTCCGCAACTACGACACGGACAAGCTAGCGGAAGACAACCGGCTGCCTGCGCGTCCTACGAGCCTCCGAGTGACGACGAGATGGAACACGAGGAGGCCAACCATACAGGGAACGTGTCAACTGACTCAGGGCTTACCGATAGCCTGAAGCAGATGTGCAGGGGCACGACCCGACCGGGGCGCACTGTACTCCAGGACATAGTGGAGGAAGCGGAGGGTACCCAGTCCGAGCTCAGCCCTAAAGATGGTGCAGTTTCTGCAGATTAATCTGCACCACAGCAAGGCAGCATCTGCTGCCCTCCTCGTCCGTCTGGCAACAGGCAAAATAGACGTAGTCCTCATCCAAGAGTCATGGATTGTTGGTAACAACATCAGTGGCTTATCAACCCCCCAATACAAAATATTCCGCACCAAGGGTAAAGGTAAGACCAGAACCTGCATTCTTACCAAGACACACATTAACGCTTATCTTATTCCAAAGTTTAGCGAAGGCGTCCTCACTAAGATCAGACTGGAGCTAAACGCACACACACATCATACCATAGCATCATTCTATCTGGCTCATGACCATGACGGGCCAATACCAAACACCAAAACATAACAACTCGTACACGCACTCTCTTCTAAGGAACTCATCCTGGGAGGGGACGCTAACTCTCATCACATGCAATGGGGAAGTACAAACACAAACGAAAGGGGTGAGATTACTCTGTGACTATCTCCATCAATCAAACATATTTATTCGAGTATTAATTAGCAACAAAGGTAATGACCTAACTTTCATCACTAGAAATAGGAGGGAACTCTTAGAAATTACACTTATATCTGATCCCCCGCTTAACCAGCTTGAAACGTGGAAAGTGGGGGTCGAACACTCATACTCAGTACCGGTGGTACATAGAATTTACAATAACTCTAGACTGTCCTCCCGCCGAGAACATTACAAATCTTAGATTAACCAACTGGGGTTACTATAAAAATCTCTTCAATAGTAACAAACTCAAAAATTAGATAACCTAGTCAATATTTTTTTTTCAAGGCTAGCCCAAGTAGAACGGTCAAAACGAAACACAAATCGCCCTGGTGGAACACAACCCTGGCAAATCTTAAAAGCGAGTGCCGAACTTACTTCAAAAGAGCTAAGTATTACAACAGCAAAGCTTCCTGGAACATATACCATACGAAGCTAAGCCTATACAAAACAGAAATAAAAACATCGAAGCGGAGATAATGGGCTAACTTCTGCAGTGGCATAAAAACTACTGCGGAGGTATCCAGACTCAGAAGAATCTTATCAAAATCTCCAGCAAACATTGGTTACCTAAAAACCTATGCTGACACCTGGACGGAAAAGAGTTAGGAAACCCTTTAACTCCTGCTATACACCCATTTCCCCAAAAACACCCAAACAGTGGAGGACCTCTGCACAAAGGAGACCCTCGACGACCAGAGCAAGCCAATATCTGAAGCCTTGACCGCATCAAGTAAGCTATTAACTCTTATAAGCCCTTCAAGTACCCCCTTCAAGAACCCTGACGGGTTCTTCCCGGCCCAACTACAACGGACACTAAACACATCCCTCCCTTGGCTGGCCGCCACATTCCACGGCCGCCTAGCACTAAACCACATTCCATCCAGGTGGATAGACGTTAAAGTAATATTTATACCGAAGGCCGGCAAACATTTCCACATCACCCCAAAGGACTTTCGCCCGATAAATCTCTCTTCCTTCTTGCTGAAGACCCTGGAAAGGCTAATTGACACCCACATCAGACTAACTACCAACCCAAGCAAAGGCAGATCAACAGATGCCGCCCTCCATTCCCTATTATCTTGTATAGAGAGGGGTTTCCGTAAAACGGAATACTCTCTGGCAGCTTTTCTAGACATAGAAGACGCCTTCAATAACGTCACCCCAACAGCTATCACTGGTGCTCTGATTGAACTGGGAATTGATCGGCCTATAGTGGGTCTCAAACACACCATGATTATCAGCAGGGTAGTGAACTCCAATTTGGGATCTGCACACTCGACCAGGACTGTCAGTAGAGGAACTCCGCAAGGGGGTGTACTCTCACCTCTTCTATGGGTTATAGTGTTCAACAAACTACTATCACTTCTAGAGGAAGCAGGCACTATCCTACTGCAAGGAACATTTTTCTTAAACTCTGCAATCTTATATTCACAAGGAAGTATTAGATACTAATCTTACTCTCCCAAATCTACACCAAACGCGCCTAACCCTTAGCAACCAGGCAAAGTACTTAGGTGTCATCCTTGATAAAAAAACTCAATTTGACAGACAACATCACAGACCGCACACGTAAAGCGGCCATAGCACTCTTCGCTTGTAAAAAAGCTATAGGGAGTTCACTGGCTATACACTGCAATAGTCAGGCCCATTCTTCTCTACGGAAACATCGTCTGGTGGCCTTTCCTGGAAAATACTTGTAATCTTTAGATCCTTCACAAGATCCAAAGAAGCGCAGAGCTCTGCATCAGTGGGGCTCCGCGCCACCGCCACTGAAGCATTGAATATAATCCTCGACCTTCAACCCGTGGACCTACTTGCCAAAAGCTGGGCATCAGCAACAGCGCTGAGGCTCCGCGAAGCAGCGGCCTGGACATCAGGCTCAACAGGTCACTCCAGTATACTAACAAATCAGATATCCATACAACGCATTACAGACTACGTTCCACCCATAGTCAGCTTCGAAAAAAAGTACAAGATCTTCATACCTACCCGTACAGATTGAAACAACCTCCCACACCAATTCGAAAACGCCGTCAACATATACACAGACGGCTCCAAGCCTAACTCCCAAACAGGTGGGGGAGTATTCTCTCCTAAAATGGACATTAAAGTCGCATTTTGCTTTACTGCAATCAGCAACTATCTCTAAATGCCAAAAAAAAACAAAAACCAAAAAAACGGGACTTAAAGGGACTCACGCGAGTTACGTATAACCCCACTTCACTTCCCACATATGTCCAAAACCCAATTTCTTCTTTACCACCTCTTAATAATAAAGTACAAGAATTGCTTAACTCATTAAATGCTAAATAAGCAATATATTAAAGTAATACAGCAAACAGGAAATGCACAGGTTAACGATCTGGCACATGCCAACCAAAATACGTTCTAAGAAAATATAAAATCCAAATAAGCAATATAACACAGTAAACAGGAAATGCATAGCTCATCAATCGTTATTAAATTCAGGCTAACTAGAGGCCAACGATCTTACACATGTCGACCAGAATAATTCGTAAGCACTTCTGTAAACCTAAATTAAGTTTTCTTTAAAACATTATCAATAAAGAATATTCAGTTGATTTTTGCCCACCAAACCCGCTTGACGTGTTTTACTTACAAATAATTTATTTTTTTTAAAACTTCGCGACTCCTTAAACAAAATTGGCGCAGTCGGTAGGATCCTTTTTAATTAAAGAGGGTCCAGTGATTATTCAAATCGAACGTAACGCGAAGAAAAAAATAATAACAAAAATTTTTTTGTGATAAATAAAAAAACACAAAAAGTCAGCGAACAGAAGCGAACTAAAAATCAGTCCGCTAAGTGAACGTGGTGCAGTGCATAAAAAAGTGCATTGATCAGAGCAAAACCAGACCAAGCAGCGCAACAGCATTAAATCCAACTAAAAATCAGTGGATTAATGCCTGTAGAGATCGAACTAAAATCGACTTAGACAGCGCTAAGAAGGAAATCAACTCAACCTGGATATAAGAAGGCAGCGAAGGATCGCTTCATACGACAACAGCAGGATGGCTCACGAAAACGGCCAGATGCCCCAAGCGGATCTTTTGGAACAATTGGCCATAAGGGAAAGACAGCTGGAGCAACTGCAACAAGCGTATGTACAGCTCCAAGGAAATGGAAACAACCCAGCCCAACAAGAGCGGTTGTTCAAAAACATCAATCGTTTGGCAACCTTTACGGGAACCGGGGAAATCTCCATCAACTCCTTCTTCAGTAGCGTGGAGTACCTGTTACAGACGGTAGAGGACCCACAACTCAAGAGAGAAGCCACAAGGACAATATTCTACAGGACAATTCAGGGTCAAGCAAAGGATGCAGTAATAAATATCCCGGAGCCGGACAACTGGGACCTGATAAAAGCCACCTTGAAGTTAAGGTACAGACCAGACACGGAGCCGCACCAAATCTACAAGAGGATATGTGACCTGAGAGTGAATTCGGTGAGCGAGCTTGCAGTAGAAATTCAAAATATAAAATATAAAAATGATGAATTAATTGTGTATCATAGGAATGATAATTTTATAGATTTAAGTAATGTCGAAAGTTTATTAGTTAACACAGCCAAAGAAATGACACAAGGCACTTTACTAGACAAGATCTACGAAGTCAGAGATTTAAGCACTATATTAAAGATAATGATGCAACGCAGATATGAGAATAGTTGCATTAGGTATCAGTATAGGAAAGGTAGACCTAATCAAAACAATTACAGGAACAACAACCAGAATACCAATCAACAATTTAATCAGCAAAACAATACAATGCAAAATGCACATCAAAATAAGAATACCAATCAACAATATAATCAGCAAAACAATACAATGCAAAATGTACATCAAAATTATCAGAGCAACAATTCAGGACAAGTTAGACAGAACAATACCCCTCAGAATTTTAGAGGCAATAACTCCGGACAAAGTAGACGATATCAAAATAATCAGTGGAATCAACAAGCAGGATCACATCAGTCTAGGCAAAATAGGCCAGCGAATGTGGTACCTATGGAGGTAGATAACATAGAAACCAACCAACACCAAAACAATACCGACCAAAGCAGATACGAAAATGACAACTACAACAGTGACCATAACTCGAACAGGAAACACGATAATAATCAAATGGAAAACTATCCACAGGCAGAATTCAATAATACGGTTTTTTTTACGAAGCCGCCTCGGATGGGTTACCACTAATAGAACTTAACATAGACAAACAGAAATACGTGGCCTTAATAGACACAGGAGCAACCTTGAGTTTAGTTAGCGACCAGATTAACGGTTACAGAAAAATGAGACTAAATACGCCCATACCATACACTACAATCAACAGCAAAGACGTAATAGCATACGAAATTCATACCACAGCCCCAAAAGAATTTAACTTACCAAATAACGCAAGAGTACGATGGAAATTAGCCCCGCTTAAGGGAAGAAAATACAATTTTATCATAGGGATAGACCTCCTAAATTTTTTGAATGCATTTATAAACATTGAGAGGAAGGTTTTAACTTTAAATCAAAAAGAAAACGTAATTATAAACAATCCATATCAATACGAAGAAGTTTCTGTATTAGAAAGTAGCAGTAAAAACTTAGAGAATTTGAAACTCGACCACTTAAATGAAGAAGAAGTCAGAGAAATTAAAGTCATTGTACAACGATTTAGCAAACTTTTTTTTAAGGAGGGAGACCAACTAACTAGTACGACAGAAATTGAACACGAAATACGGACCAATACAGAGGAACAGTTAAACTCAAAACTTTATAGATACCCACCACAACACGAGGAAGAAGTTAGGAAACAAATAAAAGAAATGGAAGAACAGGGTATAATTAGAAAGAGTAATTCAAGATACTCTAGCCCACTTATAGTAATCCCGAAGAAGATGGACAACTCAGGAAAGAAAAAGTTTAGGATAGTAATAGACTACAGGAAGTTAAATGAAATAACCATAGACGACAAATTTCCGATTCCGAACATTAATTCTATTTTGGATAAACTAGGAAGAGCTCAATACTTCACTACAATAGATTTAGCCAAAGGCTACCATCAGATCTTAGTCCGAGAATCAGACAGAAAAAAAACGGCATTCGTAACGCCACATGGACTATATGAGTTTATAAGAATGCCATTTGGGTTGAAAAATGCCCCTGCCACATTCCAAAGACTTATGAATGAAATACTTAGGGATCACATTAATAAAAAATGCGTCGTGTATCTAGACGATATACTTATTTTCAGCACCTCATTAAAAGAACATATTCAAGCTATTAACGAAATATTCCAAATATTAGAAAAGAAAAATTTAAAAATACAGATTGACAAGTGTAACTTTATGAAAAAGGAAACTGAATTTCTAGGACATATCCTTACAAAAGAGGGCATTAAGCCAAATCCAAATAAGATCGCAATCATAGAAAAATTACTGTTACCACGAACAGAGAAGCAAATAAAAAGCTTCTTAGGTATAACAGGTTATTACAGAAAATTTATAAAAGATTATGCTAAAGTAGCACAGCCAATAACCAAGTATTTGAAAAAAAATGTTAAAATAAATCTAAAAGACCCCACCTATGTCGAAGCATTTGAAAAATTAAAACATTTAATCAGTTCTCACCCAATTTTAAGATATCCCAATTTTGAAAAAAAGTTTACATTAACTACAGATGCATCAAATTATGCAATTGGATCTGTCCTATCTCAAGACGGTCATCCAATCTGCTTTGCATCAAGAACGCTAAACAATCATGAAAAAAATTACTCAGCAACAGACAAAGAATTCCTAGCAATACTATGGAGCGTCAATTATTTCAGACCATACCTTTACGGGAATAAATTCAAAATATTAACTGACCACCAGCCAATAAAATTCTTACACTCAAAACATAAAGGTAAAGATATTTCACCCAGACACCAGAGATGGTTATTAAAATTAGGAGAATATCAATTTGAGATAGATTACTTGAAAGGAAAAGAGAACAGAGTGGCAGATTTTCTTAGCAGACTGGAAGACAGCGACCTCACGAACAAAACCGAAAACGAAAGAGACAATGAATACAAAGATAATATTTCAGACATAAACATGATAGCAAACATTGAAGATAATCTCTCAACATCAACAGTACACTCAGCCGAAGAAAATTTACATAATCATTTTTATATAAAAGAGGAAATAGTTAACAAATATAAAACACAAATAATTATTACAGACAGTAAAACAGACGAGTATAAAACAATACATGGAAAATCAATAATATTTATAGCAAAACACGACTTTCCAACAATGGGAGACATTTTCAGGAAATATATACACAAAGGAAAAGTCGGAATCTATTCAGAATTATCGTATCAAGAGTATAACATAGTACAAGAAAAACTAATAGAAATGTTTTCAGACAACAAACAATTAGAATTCATAAAATGCACACTCAGAGCTCAAGATATTGAACATGAAACAGAAGCAGTAAGACAAATTTCGTTTTATCATGTAAGAGAAAGTATGCACTCAGGAATTCAGGAAACATATAACCAATTGAAAAACAAGATTTACTTTCCAAAATTGTTAGAGTTGGTGCAAATAATTATAAATCAATGCGATTTTTGCAAAGAAATAAAATATGATAGAAATCCTATTAAAAATAAATTCAGTAAAACGGAAACCCCATCAGATAAAAATCAGATAATACACGTGGATACATATGTAATAAAAAATACACATTTTTTAACGACCATAGATAAATTTTCAAAGTTCGCAGCAGTATACCCATTAAATGATAGAAATCATATCACTATAGTAGAACAATTGGAGGAACATTTTACGAAAATAGGCAAACCAGGTAAAATAATAGCTGATAACGAATTTGATTCATTCAGGATTAAAGAACTACTAAGACAAGAAGGGATAGAATTACACTTAACAAAACCGAATAGTCACACTGGCAATTCAGATGTAGAAAGACTACACAATTCACTAGCAGAAAAGTTTAGAATAACATATAAAACGGAAGCGTCGAATATGTCAGTAAAACAAATTATGCAGAGAGCAGTGAGAAATTACAATGAAAGATATCACTCCACAATCAAATGTACCCCCAGCGAAGCCCACACCAATAAGATAGAATTGACAAAAATAAAAGAAAATATAGAAAGCGCTAAACAAAAAATGTTAGAAAAGCACAACGGCAACAGGGAGCATTATGAAGAAAAACGAGAAGAGGGTTTTATAAAGAACTACAAGGTAGTCAGACACAAAGAAGCTCCGAAATTCAAAAAAGCAAATCTCGGTAATATTGACCCAATAAATATTAAACGCCCTTATAAATTTACAGAAAATACTAACGACGACTATGTTGCTGACGACAATACTAATGACAATGGCAATAACAACAACAGCGGGAACACTAACGATTCAAGAAATACCTGATCAGGACGGGTATGCGCAAATAGAGATGAAAAATCAAGATATAATTATCACAACAGATATAGTAGTACATATAATAAACTTAAAAGATATTGACAATATTTTGAACGAAATAGAAAAAAACATAGAAATGACAAACAATGACAACAAACACATATTACAATCGGAACTAACTGAAACAAAAAACAAATTGTATACCCTATATGGAAACCACAATCGCGAAAGAAGAGGATTAATTAATGTAGTAGGTAGTTCAGCAAAATGGTTGTTTGGAACAATGGACGATGAAGACAGGAAAGAAGTTGAGAATCATATCTCTACATTTAAAGAAAACATGCAGGAAACAGATGAAGCATTAAACAAGCAAATTTACATAAATACGTATTTCAATGATACAATAAAATACATTGAACAAATAGTTAAATCAGATAGAGAGGCAATAGAGAGACAATTGAATGCAATTAGCAAATTCGAAAATAACAGATACCAAGAGAACTTATATTACGACCAACAGATAAAAATTCAGTTAATAAAAAATAAGATTGAACATTTGCAGGATAACGTTGCTTCTGCTAGATACAATATATTACATCCCAGCATATTAACAGATCACGAAATAAAAAAATACAATATCGATTTCAACAAACTAAACCATATAAAGTTAGCTACGGCTATGTTCAGAAATAATCTTTTAGTATTCGCAATAGAAATACCAAAAAACTTTATAACAGTAAAAATACAACAGATAATACCGATGCCTAATGAAGAAAACTTTGAAATAGATCAGGAATCAGAACTGATATTTAACTATAAAAATTCAACATACACATATAAAACAAATAAAAAATTAAAAGAAATGCGAAAAAGTAAACATTGTGTACTTAAGAAAAATTGCAAACTGATACAAAGAAATGAAATGCAAATATTAGAACTAGACGAAGAAACCGTAGTAATTAAGAATGCTAAAAATGAAACATTATATCAAAACTGTAACAGCAATGAAATTAAAATGAAAAAAAAATATTCTAATACACTTTACAAATTGTACAATAGGTATAGAAAATAATTATTTTACAAATTCATACGAATTAGATAAGAAAAGAATTTTATATGAGAAATCAAACCAAACTCAAAATTTTACTAAACAAATCACTTTTGAGAAAATATTGGAAAATAATAAGATTAACTGGTCGAACATAAGAAAATTAAAAACACATAAAGACATAAATTATTTTTTTAATGCAACCATACTTTTGTCAATAATTGTATTAATTGCTTACATTGTTTTAAAACACAAGAAAATTAAAATTCAGCTCAATAACAATAGAATTCAGGAGAATTCTTATCTAAAAGGGGGAGAAGTTACGTATAACCCCACTTCACTTCCCACATATGTCCAAAACCCAATTTCTTCTTTACCACCTCTTAATAATAAAGTACAAGAATTGCTTAACTCATTAAATGCTAAATAAGCAATATATTAAAGTAATACAGCAAACAGGAAATGCACAGGTTAACGATCTGGCACATGCCAACCAAAATACGTTCTAAGAAAATATAAAATCCAAATAAGCAATATAACACAGTAAACAGGAAATGCATAGCTCATCAATAGTTATTAAATTCAGGCTAACTAGAGGCCAACGATCTTACACATGTCGACCAGAATAATTCGTAAGCACTTCTGTAAACCTAAATTAAGTTTTCTTTAAAACATTATCAATAAAGAATATTCAGTTGATTTTTGCCCACCAAACCCGCTTGACGTGTTTTACTTACAAATAATTTATTTTTTTTAAAACTTCGCGACTCCTTAAACAAAATTCGCGCGTAGGCTGGGACTCAGCAACAACGACTACTACCGCAGCAGACAGTCGAAAAGGAGAGCATTGAACACCTCCGTTGCTTTTGCCGAACGCATAACCTCAAAAATTTTCAAACCCTAGGGAGCTACACACTTCCGAAACTTGCAGCCATACGGGGGTAAGCATTCCCATCTCCTTGTTTCCTAAAAAGAACAAACTGGTTCGAGGAACCCATTAACCCATGAGTTAGGGAAAAGGATCTGTACAGCGATGACATGGTATCACAAGGGGTACAGTGTGGCCTAAGTGGGGGATTAGTTGTCTAATCTCCAACCATTCCTACCTAACCTAAATTAGTTTGCTAATAGCAATAAAATAATTTTTTTGGCGCTGAAAACGTTTGACATGTTAGCTTTTAAATTTTGTTCAGTTCTGAGTTCTTTGATTTAGCGTTGCTTGTGAACAAATGTGTTTACTTTTGTGGTCTGAGTTTTTGTTTTATTCAGTGGTTTTTTGCGAGTGTCTTGTGTTTTTTTTTAACAAAGCTTAGCCTAATAGTTGTTAGTGTTCTTGACTAGATTCCCCAGTAAGCGGGTATGTCGTTATAGTTATTTTCACATTTCTATTAGATTTGTTTAATCTCCTAACGTTGTTAGTGTAATTTTACACTCACTAATCTTGCTAAAACTCTTTTATTCCAACTATCTCTCCCGCTCTATATTACAACTGTAATTTAAACTCTCTCGGAACCTGCCGAATTTCTGGTAGACTTTTGGTGTGCTATTCTCTTATTCTCTCTCTCTTGCTTGCTTTACATTGTAACTGTTCGTGCGTAAAGTTGTCAGTGTCCCACAAGCAACGCTCAGTCGATAGCAGATTTATTCTCTCGTGCTTTCTTACATTTAAATTAATACACGATCTCGCGCTCTTATTTTTTTCGGGTTTGTGCCTTTGTAGTTTTGGAATTTGATTCCAGTGCCAAATTTACTTGCGGTATTTTTCATATTTTATTTTACTTTATTTCATCTCCTTTAAATGACTCTTGTCTGCTGTAAGAAAAATTTTAGTCTTTCGTCTTCAACTAAAGACCCTTTTATTTTCTGCTGGCTCTGCGCATCGATGATGCACGTTAAATGCGCAGAATTTACTGGCAAAATCAAAGACTTCATATATCTTAATTCTGGTTTCATGTGGTCATGTGGATCCTGCAAGGAAATGGTAGTTGAGATGAGCGGCTTTATGAAGCAGACTCGAGACAGCCTTTTGAATCTCTCAGGTGCTTTTAAACAGCTCAATGAGGGGGTCAATTCCGTTTGTGCCCAATTTAATAATACAAAATTACTAACTGAGTCGCCTAAACGCAAAAAAGCCAGCTTAGCGGCAGTTAATACGGTCACAGTATCCTCCCCATATCTGAACTTGGTAGCTTCAGCAGTTTCTGTCGACACTGGGGTAAGTGAACCAACTGCGCCTAGGGATACAGCTGATTCAGGTGGAGTCACTGTTTCTCGAAGCCTGGTGGTAAAAAAATCTTCAGTGCCGGCTACGGTGCCGACCGTACCTATAGGTACAGAAGGTACCGTTTCTGGCTCTCAGCTTAGTGTGGTTCAATCTGCTGCTGGGGGACAAAAGAAACTGGCAGTTGTTCCACATAGGGAGCAATTCTTTGTTTCTAGATTCACCCCAGATACCAAATCTGAGGATGTTTTGGAATTTATACATGAAAAATTCCCATCCGAGAATATTTCAGTAGAACAATTTCGATTTTCATACGCTCGTAGTATATCCTCTTTTAAAATATTTGCACCGCCTGATGTGTTTAAGGTACTACTTTCTGAAAGTTTTTGGCTAATTGATGATTTAGTAATAAAAGAATTGGTTCCCAATAAACCGAGAACAAATAACAGACCTTCCACTGCGCCAAAAAACTAAAAAGTTTATTTTTGGCTTATCAAAATGTAAGGGGACTAAATATGAAGCTACCCAAGCTTTATGCTGACTCCTCTGCATTTACTGCAGATATTTTGGCTTTTACGGAAACTTGGCTGAAACCAGAGATATCTGACTCTGAAGTTCTGTCAAATAACTTTAATGCCTATAGAAACGATCGATCCTCACGTAGGGGAGGCGGTGTGTTGATTGCCGTTACCACCAGCCTAACATCCGAAAAAATTCACTATGATACCCCTAACGAAATTGAATTTGTAAGTGTGAAAGTTTCCTTGCAATCCTTATCTATTTTTGTTACATGTTACTATATTCCACCTGGCTCTGATCTAATAATTTATGAGCACCATCTGTCTGCGATAAAATCTGTTCTATCCCTTCTTTCTAGCAGAGACCTTTTGATTGTTTTGGGTGACTTTAATCTCCCTGATATTTCTTGGTCTCCTCCTACTGACTCACTTGTCGCTATACCCTTATCCGTCCATGATTTTGTAGATGGCCTTTTAGAATTATCGTTACAGCAAGTAAGCTTTATACGGAACTCATTAAATAGACAACTAGATCTTGTGTTTGTTCCAGACCCGTCTGAAGTCACGGTATCTAGAATTGACGCTCTTGTTGTACCTGAAGACCGATACCACCCAACAATGGAATTGACAATCTGCCTCCCATGCGTTGATACCCTCTCTCCTTTAGCTCTTCAAACTAAAATAAGATGTTTTCGAAAATGTGAATATACTTGGAGAGACTTGTACAATTGTATGGATATTGAAAGTGCCACTGAACTATTCTATATAGTCTTAAATACTTTTTTTAATGAATGCGTTCCTGATAGGCTTCCTTCAAAGCTAAACAGGCCTCCTTGGTTTACCAATGCGCTTCAAAGATTTAAAAACCTCAAAACAAACACCTATAAAAAGTATAAAAAATCGGGTAAACCATCGGATTTTTCGAAATATGTGGTGGCTCGATCGGACTTTAATGTTCTCAATAGTCATTGCTATTCTATGTATTTAAGTCGATGTAAATTCGAATTTTCATATGATCCGAAGCAGTTTTATAACTTTGTTAATGCCAAGCGTAAGTCGTCGGCATTGCCTTCATCGGTACGTTTTAACTCAATGGAGGCATCGACGAATTCTGAAATTGCTGATTTATTTGCCGAGTTTTGCCAAACTACTTATAGTTCGGCTGCTTGGTCAAATTCTAACTACCCTAATCCCTTAAATAGGGAAAATTGTATTTTTACCCCTGAAATTACGGAAAGTTCTCTGTTAAGAGACTTAGCAACAACAACGCCAACTTATTCTCCCGGTCCAGATGGACTCCCCGGGTGTGTGCTTAAGTTTTGTGCGTCAGCCATATGTAAACCGATTCTTAAACTTTTTAATTTGTCTATTTCATCATCAGTTTTTCCTACTATCTGGAAGGACTCTTTTATCATTCCACTTCACAAAAAGGGTGCGAAGGCGGATGCCCAGAATTATAGAGGTATTTCCAAACCGTCAGCAATTCCTAAAGCATTTGAACGTATTATTACTTCTCATTTGCAATATTTATGTTCCTCGCTAATATCACCGTGTCAGCAAGGTTTTGTTAAGCGAAGATCGACCACCACCAACCTTCTTGAACTGTTATCTATTGTAATTAATGGATTTAAGAAACAAATGCAGACTGACGTTATATATATATATATATTCTAGTAAAACCTTTGACTCTGTCAACCATTCCCTTCTATTATTCAAATTAAATCAGCTTGGGTTTCCATGTAATCTATTAACTCGGATTTCAAGTTATTTGAATGGTAGGACTCAGAGGGTTATATTCAAGAACGCTGTTTCAAAATTGATCTACGTGACATCTGGAGTGCCTCAGGGTAGTCATTTGGGTCCATTGCTGTTTACTTTGTTTATTAACGATCTTCCCTCTACCCTAACACATTCTCGTGTACTAATGTATGCTGATGATGCTAAGCTTTGTTTATCATATAATGATATAGAGTCGGGTTTCAACTTACAGTCAGATATTGATTGTTTTCAGGGATGGTGTGAGTACAACCTTTTAAATTTTAACTGCCTTAAATGCAACGTTATGACTTTTTATAGGGGTACTCCTACTTTTGTTAGTTACTCTCTTCAAAATACGTCACTCGACCGTATATATTCCGTTAATAACTTAGGCGTTCTCATGGACCCAAAACTTAAATTTGACTGCCACATAATGTCCACTGTCAAGAAGGCCATGAGTGTTCTTGGGTTTATAAAGCGTTGGTCAAAAGAATTTGATGACCCTTATACAACCAAATTATTATAAACCTCCCTTGTCCGTCCTATTTTGGAATATTGTTCTTCGGTTTGGAGTCCACAATGTCAAGTGCACATTGACCGTATTGAGTCGGTACACAAAAAGTTCTTCTTTTTGCCCTTCGTAGTTTGAACTGGGATTAAAACGTAAGGCAACCTCCCTGTCAGAGAGTAGATTACTATTGCTTAATTGACCTACACTTGTAAATCGTAGAACAATGCTTGGTACTATTTTTATGCAAAATCTTATTAGAGGTGATATTGATTCTGTAGAACTTGTAAACCGCCTAACTTTCAATGTCCCTGCTAGACTAACACGAAATTATTATCCCCTAAATTTGCCACGATGTACATCAAATTTTTTACCATTTAATTTGCCCTTCAACTTCTATCCCGGTATTAAAAACTAATATTTTAACTCATTTGCTTCATTCTTAGTTGCTTCTTTTATTTTCATTTGTGTCCCGTCTCTATTTGTTTTTTTTTTATCCTCCTCGCGAACTCGCATTTTTGCCCAAATTGATAAAAGGGCACGTGCTTGGCGTCGTTGGGCCACTTGTTTGTACTGCTCGTAGTGCATCACGTCCATCAATATTTTGCCATTTTTTTCGGAGCAACTGAACTTGCACGACCTATCCCTTCAGATACGGTTGGCTTATGCCGACCAGCTATTCGCTTCAGAGATTCTCTATGTAAACAAGAGTTCGCTTAAAATTGCAATTTGATTTTAAGCGGATGTGTACAGAGGTATAAAAGATCAAAGAAAATGTGCGACTAAATCTAATCCAGGAGGCGAACTAATAAAAACAAAAGCATTGAAAATAAGATATCCATTGTATAAATAGGGGGATAGATTGTCTTATTTTCATTTTTTTTCGAGATCCCACGGACACGTCACCCGCACAACCGACCGAGGGGCACAAATTCGCGAGATGATTGAAAAATAAAGATATAGTTCGAGGAGAAAAGGAGGATCTAATTCAGTGCTACAAAATTTAATATTAAACGTTTTAGGGAAACTTAGTTTCTTCTTAATCTGTATGGACAGAAAAGTTTAGCTGGCTAACCAAGTCGGGGCTATCAATTTCACCTCGAATAAGGTTATAAGTAAAGACTGTGCCAAGCACCGTCCTGCGGGGAGGGTTAGTTAAATTAATTATAAGTAATCTACTAGAATAAGAAGGTAAATTGAGATTTGCATCCCAGGCGCCTTAAAGCAAATAGCAAAATTTTCTTCTTTACAGATTAAATCACCTTGTTGAGCTTACAAGCTCTTTTGTTAGCTATTTAAAAAACAAATCACAAAGAGAGATAAATTTAATACTTCAGTTTATTAACGTTTATATACAGGGCTACGGGCTTTGCGAACACCGCAGTTTGCAAGTAACAACAAAAAAACCAAACGTATGCGCTGGCGACGGACAGTAGGCGTTGAGAGGCGGGTTCAGACTGTGTACTCCAATTAATAGAGAGATAAGAGGAGCCGCTTAGAAATTAGTGATTCTGACTCTGTCTTTAGTTGGAGTGGTTTGCCGCTGCGCTCAACATACTCCCCCCGTTGAAAGCCTGTCTTTCAACTTCATCATTGATGGGCAGCAGGCACAACTTGTTGACAGCTCTCCTGATGTCACCCGTGGACAGCAACTCGGTAAACGCCATCTCGTCCAGGAATAAGTGTGCTCACCCTAGCTAAAGGCCAACGCATGGGAGGTAGATTTTCATCCCTTATCAGAACTACGTCGTTGACCCTTAGCCTTCGTTCAGGAGACCGTCATTTGCTGCGTTGTTGCAGAAGGGTGAGGTACTCCTTCTGCCATCGGGACAAGAATAGTTGCTGCAGGTATGTTACACGCTGCCAGCCATCCAACCTTTTATAATTGAGCTTGGTTAGATCGGGCTCAATGATAGTAGTAGGAGGGCCACCAAAAAGTAGGTGGGCAGGTGTCAAAACATCGAGATCATCGATTCCCTCCGCCAAGCAAGCTTGATGAACAGACTTCATATGGGAATCGCTAAGCAGCAGCCGCTTAAAATCCGCCAACTCATTTATTGCTCCTACAAAGTTAGTAGCATTGTCCTACCAAATTTGTCTAGGCCTTCCACGTGTAGACATTAATCTTTTGAAAGCACTTAAAAACGATGCAGTTGTTAGATCCTTGACAAGCTCTAAGTGCACAGCTTTGCTTCTAAAGCAGATGAACACGCAAGTTATTCAGCTCATGATCCCAGCCTCCTTACCCAATTTATAAACAAGCTCTTTATAGCTGAGATCGCCTTCCAGCTGGCCAGCCGCCTTACCCAAGTCGTAAACAATTTCTTATAAACAATTCTTAGCTGGGAACCCCTTACTCAGCTTTCCCACAGAATCCCAATTAGCTCCCCCACTTCAGTCGAAGTTCATTATTAAGATTCAATTGCGCCGCGGTCCTCCTAACATAAACTAAGCTGGGTCCAGCTAATGTAAGCACAAGCATCCGGCCAACACCCGGCGAGCCTCAAAACTGCAACGTAATCCGTTTAGCAATCGAGCAGAGAATTTGATCACCCAATTTCCCGACTCTCCTGAGTCCAACTTTTGTCCAACTCTTAATGAGTTCCCCAATTCTCTTAAAACGAGGTTTGCTTATCAGATAATCCGCCCTTGGCCAGGCAGTCCGTTTTTGCATCCGAGAAGATCGGTTCAATCAAATAATACATGTGAACAGTAATATAAAAGTCGATATTAAGGAAAAGTTGTAAAGTTGTACTTTATTGAATAAAAAATAAAAATACATTTTTTTAAATAAATAAATAAAATAATTTCACAAGTGAAATAATTAATTCGCATACGTAGCACTTTTTTTATACTTTGTTTGTTTATTTTGAATCTTCTCTTACGAGGCTAACAAAATGTGTTAAAATCTTAAAGTACTACATTATTCTAACAGTTTGTTAAACAGTATTTATGTAAGACTGTCCTAATAATTGTCGCTGGATGGGACGGTCGATACGACGAAGGCGGGAACGGCTACATACCAACGTTAATGCTCTAGCGAGGTGGTTTGGATGGGTTGACAGCTTTCTATAGTAATTTTCCATGAGTTGCGCTATTACGTCTCGAACGGGGAGTATATTCAAGTCTCTCTGAATATTTCCACTCCGAACATACCACGGTGCCCCGGTGATGGCTCTCAGGATCTTGGCTTGGGCTCTCTGCACGATTTCTACGTTGCTGTTGCTGGCGCTCCCCCACAACTGGGAGCCATAAGTCCAGATTGGCTTCAAAACGGAGTTGTAGAGAAGGACCTTGTAGTCCAGACTGAGGGGGGAGCGGGAGTTTATAAGCCAATGCAGACTGTTTGCCTTCAGCCTTAGGTGAGTTCGCTTAGCTTCAATATGCGTGCGCCAGGTAAGCCGTCTGTCGAGATGTACGCCAAGTTATGTTACTTCATCTGACTGTTTAGGTAAAGGTTACTTGTTTACATTTTTGCTCATTTACTTTTATACGCCAGTCTGAGGACCATTTCTCTACTACACCCAGATGTGCCGCAAGTTGCGCTGATGCTTGTTGTGGACATTTAGATCGGCTGAGGATCGCGGTGTCGTTGGCAAACGTAGACATAGTCAGTTGTCTGCTAGTAGGAATATCGGAAGTGTAGAGTAGGTATAAAGTTGGCCCGAGAAGGCTGCCTTGAGGAACTCCAGCTTCGATGTTATGTTTAGCTGACATGGAAGTGTTGCATCTCACAACAAATATCCTGTTGTGAAGATATGACTTCAAGAGTTTATGCGTGTTATTAGGGAGCATTATTTTGATTTTATGCATTAGGCCGTCAAGCCATACTTTGTCGAATGCTTGAGAGACGTCCAAGAATACCGCAGTGCAGTATTCCCTATTTTCAAATGCACTTCGAATTTCTGATGTTATGCGGTTCACCTGTTCGATAGTTCCATGTTTAACGCAAAAGCCGAATTGATGTGCTGGGATACTATTATGTCTTCTGAAGTATGGTGTCATACGGGTTAGAAGGCATTTTTCAAAGAGTTTTGATAGACACGAAAGTAAACTTATCGGTCTGTATGAGGAGGTGAGCGTGTGGTCTTTTCCTGGTTTTGGTATTATTATGATGATTGACTTTTTCCACCTCTTTGGGAAGCAGCCCAGTCTTGTCATCGCGTTGAACAGCTTGCATA
The DNA here is from genome assembly GCF_014743375.2 of Drosophila subpulchrella. Classification (NCBI taxonomy): domain Eukaryota; kingdom Metazoa; phylum Arthropoda; class Insecta; order Diptera; family Drosophilidae; genus Drosophila; species Drosophila subpulchrella. The sequence continues at coordinate 770,033 of NW_023665698.1, read as the reverse complement.
TGGTACCAAAAGCGCATAGTGGGAGGTCTATAAGCATTTTTGGAGTTATCAGATCTCAGCCTGGAGATTTTCTCGGTTGTAGCTGCTCTTTTATAATTTGTATGACTTCGCATAGTCGAAATACCATTGGTTCGGCAATAGGAAAGTCGTCTTCAGTTTGCGATCTTATATTACGCACGTTTGTTGCTGGATTTGGCTGGAACACATTTTTAAGGTGGGCAGCGAATGTGTCGGCTCTGTCTTTGTCGCTTCGGGCCCAGCAGCCTGCAGGGGTCTTTATTGGCGTAACCATTACTGTTGAAGGGCTCAGTGTTGAGTGGGCTTTCCATAGTGGGAATTTTGAGCTGGATGGAGATAGTTGTTCTATATAGCGTTGTTGGGATCTGTCTTCTTCTTGTCGTAGTGCCTTGGTAAGTCGGCGTGAAGCTTCATTTAACTGTTGCTTAGCAGATGGCGATCGAAGTAATTGCCATTCGCGCCGGGAACGACGCCTTGCCAGAACTACCTGCTCTATTTCTGCATTCGTGTGCTTGTGATAAGTGTTGTGTTTTGCCTTCGTGGTGTTGCGATTCGAGTCGCTGAAGCCAAAACTGATTCTAGCATGCTTACGGTTCTGTTGATGTCGTCTTGGCCGGTTAGCTGTGGTGTAAGTTCAACGTGAGAACTTACGTATTTTTTAAATTTGAGCCAGTTTGTGCTGTTAGAGGTTAACATGACTGGTTTGTCATTACTAACTGACTGTTGGATTAGGCTTAAGAGTACAGGCGAGTGGTCTGATGATAGATCTGAGAGAGATCTGGCGCTAATCAGGTTTCGTGGGATGTTTTTTGTAACCGCGAAGTCAATCAAGTCCGGAAGTTTTCTGGGGTCACTAAGCCAGTGTGTAGGTGAACCAGGGGAAACGCAGTCAAGTTTATTGCTAGGTTTTATAATTGCGTAATACAGTTGTCTACCTTTCGGCGTCACGAGGCGAGATCCCCAGTGCGTATGCTTGGCGTTAGTCTCCTGCTGCTATAAAGTATTTGCCTAGTGAGTTGAAGTAGTCGATAAACTGGGCTTCGGATATCGTGAATCGAGGACCGCTGCTAGAGCTAGATTGTGACAACCCAACTGTATATTGATAGAAGTGGCTTGCAGGTAGTTAGTAGCAAACGTGTTGTAGATGTGGAGCTTGATGGGGTTATTAATCAGGATTCCAGTGCCTCCATGGGCCTTTCCATCAGGATGATTGGTATTGTAAAACATATACCCTCGGATTTTAAAATTGTATTTGTTGGTAAGGTGGGTTTCTGCAAGTAACATTACGTCGATTTCATTGTCATTCATAAATTGTGCTAGCTCAAGTTTGTGCCGTGAAACTCCGCTGGCATTCCACAGTGCAATGCGCAGGGGAGCCATTGATTATTTTGATAAGGCGTTTTGGAGCATCTGAATCAAAATACTTTTTTCAACACACTTTGCATGGTCGCTCGCATAAAAGAAATGAATTCATCCATACTGTGTTGGAATCTGAGTATCATCGATTCCATTTTATTTTCTGTGTGCTCTGCAGGTTGGTAAGAGACTGTAGGTGCTGATTGGACATTGTACGCAGGGCTCGCATGACCCGATCTTACAATGCTTGCAAAACTTACGTTTTTATATGTAGTGGAACTGCCGAATGAAGATCGGGCTGCAAAACTTACGTTTTTATATATAGTGGAACTGCCGAATGAAGATCGGGCTGCTGACGAAAATAAAACTTCAGGTGTGGATTTGGAGGGTATCAATTGTGTTGGTGAGATCGTGCTGTTGACACTGATCCGATTTTTTCACTCCTTGTATACTGGACAGCCTCTGTAGTTTGAGCCACTTGATGGGAGACATGGTGCGGACTTCTGATTTGTAGAAGATTGGCCCACAATAGTCGACGCCAGAAACAGCAAAGGCCCGGACGCACTCCAAACACTCCTTCGGAAGAAATCTGGGACTTGCCCGGAGGCACTCCACACAGCCTTTCGCTACATTTGAGATCGTTCGCAGTCCTACAATAGGCCAGTATTGTAGTCGGATGCTTGCCAACAGAGCGCGCGGTCCTGCATGCAGGTTCATCTTATGGAAGTGCATGATGAGCGCTAAGGTGAGTTAGTGGCGACGTGGCACTATTATTGGATGGCGAGCCTCATACGCAAGTGTTGAATTTTCAAGGCGTCCACCAACTCGAAGGAGGCCAAATGCATCTATGAAGGGCTAGAGCAAGGCAATTGAACTTGATTTCTCAACAATGTCATTTGAACGTAGCTCCTTTATATCCTCCCATAAATGAGCCAGTTGGACGCCTCGCAAGAGCATATATGTCCCACGTTGCACATCAGACACCTCGAGACCACGATGCCATAAGCGGTGAGAAAATTGTAAATGTACGCGAACACGCGCTGCATGGAAGGGAACGAGCTGCCACCTGTTTACGTAACTCCAGGCTCGGATCTTCATAATGCAGACGCGTAGGCCAATCCTTGCGACCACCAAGTAAGAATGTGGACCATGAAACCAGATCTCAGAAAGCGCCAGTTGATCCGGAGTAGTGCCCCTGGACAAAACGTCGGCAAGATTCAGTGCAGTAGGAACATGATTCCATTCCATAATAGCAGTAAATTCCTGTATAGAAGCCACTCGGTTTGCCACGAAAACGTTGAATTTGAAGGGCTCATTACTGATCCAGGATAGAGCTCCAGGGGAATCACAAAAGCAATGAAAATGTCCATTGAACATACCCATTTTAATGACTTAATTAATCAGCTTGGCTAATAGCACGACGACGCATAACTCCAGCTTAAGTACACATAACGTTTTGAGAGGCGCTACTCGGGATTTGAAATAAAAGATATGGCTACTGAGAGAAGTGCCTCTAGACAACACATATATGCTAGCTCCGTAAGTTTCCTCGCTAGCATCGCAGAATCCATGAATTTCAACATCAGTGTCTGAAAGAAGCAAAAATCTTGGGAATGATATGCGTTGGACGCTCTGAAAACTGATGCTTTAATCCAGCAGGTGTTACGGGCCAAGGGCAAACTTTCATCGCAATCCAATTTATCCTTGCAGAGTTGTTGAAGAAACACCTTGGCATTGTGATTACTGGGCCAAGAAGGCCTAGCGGGTCACAGAAACGAGCAATGGTGGCCAAAACCGATCGTCGGCAGGCCTTGGAGCCGGGATCTAGAGACGATAAAGAGAAGAGCAGCTCGTCTGTTGCCGGATCCCATGCAAGACCAAGAGTTTTGGTTATATCGCTGCCATCGCCGAACTTCAAATACTTTTCCTTGTTATGATCTGACACACCCTTTAAAACCTCGGAGTGGCTGGAGCACCACTTTCGTAACTTGAAGTCACCTCGAGCAAGTATCTCAGTGGTCTGTCGCATTTTCTTGATAGCCTCACCAACAGAGCTACCACCGGAGATGAAATCATCGACATAGAAATCTTGCTGCAGTGCAACTGAGCCAGCAGGGAAGGAATCCCAACAGAGCTACCACCGGAGATGAAATCATCGACATAGAAATCTTGCTGCAGTGCAACTGAGCCAGCAGGGAAGGAATCCCTCCCATCAATGGCCAGCTGGTGCATTGCTAGAACAGATAGGAATGAGGCAGGCTTGGTTCCGTAAGTCACTGTATCCAGTTTGTAAGCTTCGAGCTCTTTGTCCGGTTCGTCTCGCCATAAAATGCATTGCAAGTAGTTATTGGGTTCACTCACCCTTATGCACCGATACATCTTGCGAAAGTAAGGGCCAGTAAGGGCCACCTGATAAGTATGAAATTTTATCAAAATATTAAACAGCCTTGGCTGTATAACGAGTCCAGCCATAAGGACATCATTAAGGGGCGATCCGGATGAGGCTAAAGCCGATCCATCGAAAACAACGCGAAGCTTGGTTGTTGTGCTATCCTCCTTTAGAACACAATGGGGCGGCAGGAAATACTTGCAAAGGTCCACAGCCTCGGAGCTGACTCTGGACAGGTGGTTTAACTCCAAGTATTCCCTAATAAAGGCAACATATTGATGTTTCAAATGGGGATTCCTTTGCAGTTTGCGTTCAAGATTAAGAAAGCTCCGGTGTGGCAAGCGAACGGAGTAAGCGCCAGAGGGAAGACGATAGAAGTTTTTGATGAAATGATCCTCACACTCCAGCTCTTCCTTGCTGGCCATATAACTTCACTATCCAAATTTTGGAATTCCCAAAAATGCCTAACCAGATCCTCAAAGCGGACATGATGTAGGGTATCGCCGTTTTCCAAGCCTTGAGATGCCAAAAGAGATGTATTGCCGCGAGGCCTATATCCACCACCAGTCACGATCCAGCCAAGACGAGTCTTTTGCAGTAGAGGCAATCCATGAACCAGCTTTATTTGGCCCTGTTGGCGCTGTTAGAGCCGCAGAGTATTCAGAAGAACGCGACTGGAGGCAGATGTTGACTGTAGATCCTTCCGCAGAAATAGCTGTATCACCAAGGCCAGTTACAGTTCCAGCTGACCGATATTTCCTTAACTGCAACTCCTGGGTGAAGCGAGATGTAATTTGGTGTAGTAGAGATCCAGAATCCAGTAGGACTCGGCAAGGATCCAGGGAACCGGCTCTGTTCCTAACAAGAACTATAGCGGTGGCCAAGAGCACAACATCAGAATGAAATCCTTTGGCCGCAAGAAAGGAAGATGGCTGCGAGGGTGCGGGGACACATGAAGAATTTATTTGATGAACATTAACCTGCAACGGTTAATCATCAGGGCGAAGATGGAGCAGCGTGTGGTGTTTTCCACCGCATGTGCGGCAATGGCCGGAGTTGCAAGTTCGAGGGTGGTGCCCCTTCTTTAGGCAATTGAAGCACAGGGAAAGTCTTTTTACTTCCCTTTGCCGTAGACTAGGAGACAGACTGGAGAAGGAGCCACAGGAGTATATTCCATGACCAGGAGTATCACAAAAGACGCAGATAGGCTGGCTGACCTGGGCACCAAGTAACGTCCTTCTGGCAGGCCTTGAAGCTGCATGGTCATGAGTCATGTTAGACGCTAAGGCATGCTGAACGCTTTCAAGTTTCTGGCATCGCCCTTCAAGGTACGAGATCATATCCTCCTCGTTTGGAATCCTATCCATTGACAAGCTTTCCTCCCAGTTAGCTTGAGTTGCTGCATCCAATTTTTGTACAATCGTGTATACAACCATGCAGCCTGAGACTTTTTTTAAATCTTCCAAGTCCTGAAGCGCTCGCATATGCCCAATAATTCTGTCCGAAAAGTCCCGCAATGCCACAGCAGACGCAGACTCGAGCCTCTTGAGCCCAAGAATTTCCTTGATGTGTGCCTGGAAAACTAGACGTTTATTATTAAAGCGCTTATTTAGGATGTCCAGTGCCACACGATAATTGACACCAGATATTTCTAATGAGCGAACCGACTCCAACGCAGCTCCTGCTAAGCATGACCGCAAATGTTGAAGCCTTTTTATGTCAGCCAAGTAGGGGTCCTTATCTATCACCGAGGTAAGCATGGAGAGGAAGTCAGAGTATTCGGTGTATCCACTGGAGAATGTAGGCAGCTTTACTTCGTTCAGGCGAGTTCTATGCACTCGATCAACCATGACAGTTTAATGATCCAGGCTGGGATCAAGGTGCATGGCGGAAGATGTTGGCATTCGGAGCTGGCAGTTGTCAAGTTGCAGCCTCAGCCGTGACTTGACCGATACCATGAGCATTTCAAAATTGTCGCTAAGCTCACTGCCGATTTCCGAATAATCTAGCTCCTCCAACGCATTGTGTGTGAGCCTGAAGAAGGCTTGAGTATGCTCAAGAAGTTCTAGCCGAACTGTCAACTCCTCCGACCCAAACAGGCAAATCTTATCTTTAGCTAGCGAAATATCCAGGCGCTTTAAGCTATTGTACACCGATGCACTTCAAAAACCGCACTCTATTTTCAGTCGTCATAATATTATCGGCTGCCACTGTGTTGCCTTGGTCGGAATTCATCTGCGTGTATATATACACTGCACAACACGCGAGTTTACCGTTGCAATTGTCAAAAGCCTTTTTTTTTTTTTTTTGTAACGGCAAGCAGGTACAGTGGCCGGTTGGCGAGGCACAGTGAGTTAACAAATTATGATATCAAACAAAATAAGCACCGCACTATATGTATATAAGCCCTTGCAAAATATGCCGATACTTATGTAATTATATAACATTCGATATTTTGTTAGGACCAGCTTGACGCGGAACCAGCCTAATGTGACAGTTGTTTACGCGGGGTTTTATATACCCGTTACTCTTAGAGTTAAAGGGTATACTGGATTCGTCGGAAAGTATGTAACAGGCAGAAAGAACCGTTTCCGACCCCATAAAGTATATATATTCTTGATCAGGATCACTAGCCGAGTCGATCTAGCCATGTCCGTCTGTCTGTTCGAATGAACGCTGAGATCTCGGAAACTATGAGAGCTACGCTATTGAGATTTGGCTTGCAGATTCCTGAGCTTCTTACGCAGCGCAAGTTTGTTTCAGCAGAGTGCCACGCCCACTCTAACGCCCACAAACCGCCCAAAACTGTGGCTCCTACAGTTTTGATGCTTGAATAAAAATTTTAACTGAAATGTATTGCTATCGTCAATACCTATCGATTGACCGAAAAAAAATTTGCCACGCCCCTTTAACGCCCACAAACCGCCCACAAAATTCAAAAAATCGTTAATATGAACGTGGATATCTCGGAAACTATCAAAAATAGAGAATTGGGATTTTAGACAGAGATTTCGTAGCCTTGTACGCAGCGCAAGTTTGTTATGCGAATATGCCACGCCCACTCTAACGCCCACAAACCGCCCAAGCCTGAGGTACCCACAATTTTCATGCTAGATTAAAAATTTTAGCTGAAATGTATTGGTCTCGTCAATACCTATCGATTTATCCAAAAAAAATTTGCCACGCCCAATCTAACGCCCATAACGCTTAAATCTGTCTACCACCGGTAGGTGGCGCATATCAATCTCGCTTTGCTGCTTGCATATCTCCATTTCGCTTTGGTCCCTTTAGCTGAGTAACGGGTATCTGATAGTCGAGGTACTCGGCTATAGCGTTCTTCCTTGTTTTGTCTTCCTTGTGCACTGTTTCTTTTGCACAATCGAATTTTCACAAAATGAAATTTAAAGATCTCGCCTCCAAATGTTGAGCTAACAAGCTCTTTTGTTAGCTATTTAAAAAACAAATCACATGGCGAGATAAGTTCAATACTTCAGTTTATTAACGTTTATATTCTAGGGCTACGGGCTTTACGAACACCGCAGCTTGCAAGTAACAACAAAAAAACCAAACGTATGCGCTGGCGACGGACCGTAGGCGTTGAGAGGCGGGCTCAGACTGTGTACTCCAATTAATAGAGAGATAAGAGGAGCCGCTTAGAAATGAGTGATTCTGACTCTCTCTTTAGTTGGAATGGTTTGCCGTTGCGCTCAACACACCTTTTAATAAGCCAATCACACCCCTAGCTTAATCTTCGGCCAAAAAAAATCAAAGGTCATTTACTAGAGTTATTCTATCCGATGAGCCCTGACACGAAAAAAAATCCTTACCTTACACTTAGAGTCATTTAAATCAGTAGTAGGGAAACGCGGGTTCTGGGACAATTAGCATATTAATGGCCCCAAGCCCCCCCCCTCCCCCTCATTAACCTATGCGGGTTCTGGGACAATTAGCATAATCCAATAAATTAAGTGATTTTAATGGATTTTGAACTCATAAAAATGTCACGATCATGTCTATAAAGAGTATACTTAATTGCCCCCATCGCCCCCAAATCCCCAATGTGACAATATTGATCATGTATCCTTCCCCTCATTATGTGCAATTAATAGTCAGGTGAGAAAGGTGCACGTGAGAAAGGTCGCACAACCATAGTATCCAAAGGTTGTTATCTTAGAGGAACATATCCGATCATGTTGGGGAAAGGTGTGATCACGTACCCTTTTGCCTCATTATCACAGGTGTTGCTGTGCACGTGTGAAAGGTCGCACACCCAAAGTATTCAAAGATGGTTATCTTAGAGGAACATGTCCGATCATGTTGAGGAATAATATTTTCTATGATTGTAAATTTAATTTAGAAATCAAAAGAACCCCAATAAAATAAATCTCACAAGTTAATGATTCTCAGATGTGAAAAATTTTCAAACACACATTTTTGTTTCCGCCCCAGAACGTTTAACTGGTAAATTCTCTAAGATTCTCTCCTTTCCACAAATGGGTCATAAACATGTCATAAAAGGGATTCAAGCAAGAGCTACCCGAACATGCGCACCTGTCCATTACCTGACCGCAATAAAAGGGGCACATGCCCAAGCCTGAAGGCGCACGCTCATTGACAGGCGCAATAAAAGGGACACATGCACAAGCCTGAAGGCGCACGCTCATTGACAAGATCATGGGCCTCACGCCAACGACCTCATGGCTGACTTCTAGCTCTAATACGTTCCCATAATAGGGGTTGAAATCACGACCGCGCAACAACTCACAAGTAGCCGACATATCTCAGTCAATGAAATATTTTCCATTCTCCGTACCTGTAATTTTAACTCGAAATAAAAAGTCAGAAGTTTATTTTGTAGCATAATAATACATTTATTCATTTATTTTGGTATTGTGAACATTTTTGTTATACATAGAAATTAATTTTCTGCTATGATTCCGGCGATTTGCATAGAAGAAGCAGGCGCACGTTTCCGACGTCATTTCTGGATTATAAAATGTAAAGTGTTCACCATAATTCGTAGTTTTGAGGTCATGACCACCTCGATTCATGAACATAGTTTTTGTGTTTAGAAGGTATTGAAAATGCTGACCAATTATCTCTCCTTTAAATTGTTCAATAAATTGGTCAATTTCCTCATGAAATTTCATTTTGTTAATTTTATTTTTTTGTAGGTCTTTACACATCTAGTCTCAACTTTAAAATGATGTATAAAAATTATTTTATTGTTTTGGAGCTACTTTTAAAAAATGTCAAAATAATGTATGCATTGTTTAGAGCACAAACCCCGCCCTTAAGGTGTGTTTCACAATAGGGAAACCGGTTTCCTTTAAACCTGTTTAATGACGGACAGCCCATTTCCTCGACATTAATGAGCTGACGACTCCCAAAAAACGTCTGTAGAAATCGTTTCTTTTCCACACCTTTACAAATAATTTGTTTTCCGCTTGTAATTGTCCTTAGATACTTTCGAGTTTGTGGAAAACTATTTTCTCCATCGTTCCAAAAAATTTTGTGATGTGTATTGGTTAACCAAATTGCAGTCTTTCGAGATTTTGTATTTAGCAAAGTAAAATCATATGGTGGTTCTATTAAAAAACTATTATTCAAGTTTGGATCTTTTTCGAATACAATTCCAATTTCCTTTAGAATAAAATTATTATTATTATCAAAGAAACCTTGAACATCAATCGAAACAGTATCATTCAACATTTTTCTAATGTTAAACAACTCGTTGTACTAGTCCGTTTAGTGGGTTATATTCAACTAAACGGTCTTGTATGAGGAGACAATAATCTTGGGTATTTTCATGACTTGGTGTCTTTAGTTCTATTGAAATTCTCACATCAATAGGACCAATTTTACTGATTCATTTTGATATGAAAGATCAACCACAATAATAGGGGTCTTCAATTTAAATTCATTTGGGGTCAAAAATGGTTGTGATTCACGATTAACTAGATTGAAATCTTGTATACATTTCATATAGGTGAGCATACTAATTCTTACTAAAATCAACATTCAGATTATCACATGGATATGACTCAGAATTTAAGTGAACTTTCAAGTTTGATAAGTTATTTGTGATAAGTTCTCCATTTAGTGTAAATCCAATTATGGCAAATCTTGGTTTTTTGCGGTTAGCCGACAATTTCACATTCCAGCTGTGTTGACTTCCATACCCCAATTTTGCGTTAACATATGAATCCCAACTCCGGAATGCGATTGGTAGGTTTACACCACTTTTAATAATATCGTACATCTTAATTTTTTGCAAAATCGCTCAGAGTTACATGGGGAATTTTCCAGATTTTATTCGTAATTTCCAACTTAAAAGTTTGTTCATTTCTGGTTTGCTCAAACACATCACCAAGATTCTTAGTTAGCATCAACACTAGTTCATGCTTGCAATTTAACAAAACTTTTTTATAATCCTCAGTCAATCCCAACAAATTTTTCAACGGTACAGAAAAATTTTAATTGGGGATCCCGTAGAAATTTCGTCTCCACTGCTCCATCCAGAATTTAATAGGTATTGACTTTGAAGATTATCCAGAGATATACAATTTTTAGGGTAGTAGCCATACCGACATAGACTTGACACGTTGGACTCGTTGTATTTAGTTGTTACCTAGCAGTATTTTGATGGTTACTTTCTTTTTAGTCTTGCTTTTGGATGGTTACTTTTTGTATAGTACCTGTACAGTACTTGATTTTGGATGGTTACTATCTGTATAGTATCTGTAAAGTACTTGGTTTTAGATGATAACTAAATGTTAACAAGTATTATGACTCGCTATAGTCTCTTGTTAAGAACTATCAAAGTACACAAGTTAAAGTTTCTAAGATGTGTTAGCCAAACACACTTGCAGTGAACTATCATTACCTGACCGTCATCAAAGTCACATGCCCAAGACCCAAGGACATTGAATAAAATACTTCCCCTTCTTAATTTTAATTTTTTTATTTTTTAATTTTTTAATTACAGTCAGATACAAAATTTGTAGGATTATTCAATATTTCTTTATATATTTTATTATTGTAAACATATTTCATTAAATTCATAATTAATTATATTTTATGTATATTTGTATATAATTAATTTTCTTACTTCAGCCCTCTGTAAGAAACATGTCGCTTATTAATCTTCGTTCCAAGCGTAGATTTTCGCTTGGTTCCCATAGATAGATGTAAAATAGTTCTCACAATGTAATCTTTCTCAGATGCTGAATTATTTTTAAAGCATTCATTTGTTCCATCCCATAATAATATTGTAACATATTTCGAAGGCATCATTAGCTAGCATAGGAGCGCCTATCAATTTAATTTTTGATTGAAGTTTATGATAGAGGTGTTGGGACCTGGTAATATCGGTTTTTGTTGTCAACTATTTTTCTAGTTCTAGTTTTCTAATTCTATTCTATTTGTATACTTTTTGTATGAGTAAGGCATCATTGTCTAAGATTCTGAATAAGTTTAATAAACTCTTTAATTACAATACTGATTAGCTGGTTACTATATATTTAGTAGATGTATACAAGTTGTTTAGTATCTGGTTTGATATGTTTAATAGATGTATACAAGTTGTTTACTAGATGTATACAAGTTGTTTACTAGATGTTTAGTATCTGGCTACTATATATTTAGTAGATGTATACAAGTTGTTTAGTATCTGGTTACTATATATTTAATAGATGTATACAAGTTGTTTTAGATGTATACAAGTTGTTTACTAGCTATTTAGTATCTGGTTACTATATATTTAGTAGATGTATACAAGTTGTTTAGTATCTGGTTTGATATGTTTAATAGATGTATACAAGTTGTTTACTAGATGTATACAAGTTGTTTACTAGATGTATACAAGTTGTTTACTAGATGTTTAGTATCTGGCTACTATATATTTAGTAGATGTATACAAGTTGTTTAGTATCTGGTTACTATATATTTAGTAGATGTATACAAGTTGTTTAGTATCTGGTTTCTATATGTTTAATAGATGTATACAAGTTGTTTACTAGATGTATACAAGTTGTTTACTAGATGTTTAGTATCTGGCTACTATATATTTAGTAGATGTATACAAGTTGTTTAGTATCTGGTTACTATATATTTAGTAGATGTATACAAGTTGTTTAGTATCTGGTTTCTATATGTTTAATAGATGTATACAAGTTGTTTACTAGATGTATACAAGTTGTTTACTAGCTATTTAGTATCTGGTTACTATATATTTAGTAGATGTATACAAGTTGTTTAGTTCTGGTTACAATATATTTAGTAGATGTATGCAAGTTGTTTAGTATCTATGTTTAGTAGATGTATATAAGTTGGTTACTAGATGTATACAAGTTGTTTACTATCTGTTTAGTATCTGATTTCTATATGATTAGTAGATGTATACAAGGTGTTTAATAGATGTATACAAGTTGCTTACTAGCTGTTTAGTAACTGATTTATATATCTTTAATATCTGTTTACTTTAGCTGGTTACTAGTTGTTATTAACGTCTACGAGCTTTTATAGTCTTTTGTTAAGAATGATCAAAAATTCTTGATCACTATACGACTTTCGATGTGAAGTAAAAACTTACACTCTGATTTTCAGTGTGTTTGCTATGTACGTAAGAAAGAATGCAAAGCCAAAATAGCTCAAGATTGATATATAAATCTTAGAGGAATATGTCCGATTATGTTGGGGGAAGATGTATCCTGTGATTGTAAAACTAATTAAGATATAAATTGTTCACAAGTTGTCTAAAAGCTGTGTAGAAGCTGCTTTGATAAACAATTTTGATTCATAATTACAGATATTAAGAATATATAATAATATCATCCACTTTAACTAGTATATTGTTAAAATAAAACATTTCCATTTTTCATATTCTTTCATCTTATGTAGGTATAATAAATGTAATCTTAACTACGATAGCTAGCCTTACATCCCATAACTATAGTTATTAGCTACAATAAAATGTCTAGAAAGAACAAAATATATGAATGTCCAAAAACCATTTAAAACTAACTATAATTGGGAAAGTAATTGAAATCGCTCCGGCGTAATACAGTAAAAAACAAAAAACACTGTGATTATCCCATTTTCTATCACCATAACAAATATGTATACCCACACCTAAATGACCAATTATATCCTTTGTCCAAAAATGTCTGTGACTTTCACTTATAAATTTGTCACCGATAATTTAAATCCCATTAAGCAAACCACCCATTGCTAACCGTACCATAACCCCAGAGTCAAGTTGGTTACCTACAATAAACATAGGTGGTGGTGTAAAGGATTGCTAAAATGCCTCGACGCAGGCGCAAATTTTATTTTTTTGATGCAATGTCATTTAATATTAATAATTGGGAAACATTATTGATAAATTTAAAAAATTGTAAGATATATTATGAATATTATTTGAATGTGATTAATGAATAATTTTCTAAAATAAAAAATTTGAAAATATACAAATAAGAATTATGTATGTATTATTAACAGGATACTATCACAAAATCATTATTATCTCTGTTGGCTTAATAATTTTTAATAATTTAATTCTAAGAATAAAATGAACTCCAAAACCAGTTTATGAAATTTTTTAATATTGATTAGAAGAAAAGAGACAGAAATATATTGTGCATTACAGATACCTTGAGAGTCAGTTCTATGAGGTTGTAAACCAGTGTCTGAATGGTATGGAGTTGGCAGCCATTTGTTAAAAATTGGTATTTACCAGCGGGAATCTGTGAAATCAATAAATTTGAAAATTAAACTGCAAATACTAAGCTCTTCTCCAGGGATTGTAGATGGTAAATTGAATTGTAGGTAAATCTGGTCTTTTTAGAGTCTAATGTCTTTTACTATATTCTGCTAGTTACATGTTATGACTTAATATCAGGGATTTCGGGTGCTCAATAATCCCATAAAATAATAAAAGTTTAACAACCTACTGTTAGGAAAAGATCAGAAATATAACGAAAATAAAGTAGAGGATGCCATTAAAGAGGGAGGTCAGAACCAGTTTAAAAATTGTGTACATTGCTTAGAAAGGAAAAGAGAAAATCAAAAGAAATGTACAGTTTAGGTAGCTGGGGCAGCCATTGGAAAAGTGAAATCTGTTACAGTGGTGGGTGTGGCTAGGGGTTGAAGCACGCAATACAATTCTAAACCTGTTTACATGATGGATAAAAGGATATTAGTTAGAGAAGGATGTAAGTATCTTAAATATGAATTACAAGTACCCATCTATGACAAACCATCATTATTAAATATGAGGAACATATATTTCACCGGTGGGGAATTAGAGGGATTTTATGAGAGAAGACTAATACTGTTTTTGGTAAATTAAATAGGCACATGAAAACATATTACTCAATTAGTTAGAGAATATCAAACAACTAGATTTATCAAGCATTTTGATGGAAAAATCAAAGTATTGAATTAATATATATTTTTTTATTATCCAAATAGAAGAAACTTTCGTTTTTGGTCAAGGGATAATATTCCATGAATTTTTTCCATTACCTTGACCTTTGCGCCTGCATCAAGGTATTTTAGCAATCCTTTGTAACAACTATTTGTGTTGTTGGTAACAGTTATAAATGGTTCGCAAATAAAAAATACTTTCCCAATTATATTTTTTATGACCTTTTTTATGAAGGGATAATATTTCTATGAATTTTTTCGATTACCTTGACCTTTGCGCCTGCGTCGAGGTATTTCAGCAATCCTTTGCATCACAACTATTTGTGTTGTTGGTAACAGTTATAAATGGTTCGCAAATAAAAAAATACTTTCCCAATTATATTTTTATGACCTTTTTTTATGAAGGGATAATATTCCATGAATTTTTTCATTACCTTGACCTTTGCGCCTACATCAAGGTATTTTAGCAATCCTTTGTAACAACTATTTGTGTTGTTGGTAACATTTATAAATTGTTCGCAAATAAAAAATACTTTCCTAATTATATATTTTATGACCTCTTTTATGAAGGGATAATATTCCATGAATTTTTTTCCAATACCTTGACCTTTGCGCCTGCGTCGAGGCATTGAAGCAAATCCTTTGTAACATAACTATTTGTGTTGTTGGTAACAGTTATAAATGGTTCGCAAATAAAAAATACTTTCCTAATTATATTTTTATGATCATTTTTTATGACATTTGCGCCTGCGTCGAGGCATTTTAGCAATCCTTTACACCACCACCTATGTTTATTGTAGGTAACCAACTTGACTCTGGGGTTATGGTACGGTTAGCAATGGGTGGTTTGCTTAATGGGATTTAAATTATCGGTGACAAATTTATAAGTGAAAGTCACAGACATTTTTGGACAAAGGATATAATTGGTCATTTAAGTGTGGGTATACATATTTGTTATGGTGATAGAAAATGGGATAATCACAGTGTTTTTTGTTTTTTACTGTATTACGCCGGAGCGATTTCAATTACTTTCCCAATTATAGTTAGTTTTAAATGGTTTTTGGACATTCATATATTTTGTTCTTTCTAGACATTTTATTGTAGCTAATAACTATAGTTATGGGATGTAAGGCTAGCTATCGTAGTTAAGATTACATTTATTATACCTACATAAGATGAAAGAATATGAAAAATGGAAATGTTTTATTTTAACAATATACTAGTTAAAGTGGATGATATTATTATATATTCTTAATATCTGTAATTATGAATCAAAATTGTTTATCAAAGCAGCTTCTACACAGCTTTTAGACAACTTGTGAACAATTTATATCTTAATTAGTTTTACAATCACAGGATACATCTTCCCCCAACATAATCGGACATATTCCTCTAAGATTTATATATCAATCTTGAGCTATTTTGGCTTTGCATTCTTTCTTACGTACATAGCAAACACACTGAAAATCAGAGTGTAAGTTTTTACTTCACATCGAAAGTCGTATAGTGATCAAGAATTTTTGATCATTCTTAACAAAAGACTATAAAAGCTCGTAGACGTTAATAACAACTAGTAACCAGCTAAAGTAAACAGATATTAAAGATATATAAATCAGTTACTAAACAGCTAGTAAGCAACTTGTATACATCTATTAAACACCTTGTATACATCTACTAATCATATAGAAATCAGATACTAAACAGATAGTAAACAACTTGTATACATCTAGTAACCAACTTATATACATCTACTAAACATAGATACTAAACAACTTGCATACATCTACTAAATATATTGTAACCAGAACTAAACAACTTGTATACATCTACTAAATATATAGTAACCAGATACTAAATAGCTAGTAAACAACTTGTATACATCTAGTAAACAACTTGTATACATCTATTAAACATATAGAAACCAGATACTAAACAACTTGTATACATCTACTAAATATATAGTAACCAGATACTAAACAACTTGTATACATCTACTAAATATATAGTAGCCAGATACTAAACATCTAGTAAACAACTTGTATACATCTAGTAAACAACTTGTATACATCTATTAAACATATAGAAACCAGATACTAAACAACTTGTATACATCTACTAAATATATAGTAACCAGATACTAAACAACTTGTATACATCTACTAAATATATAGTAGCCAGATACTAAACATCTAGTAAACAACTTGTATACATCTAGTAAACAACTTGTATACATCTAGTAAACAACTTGTATACATCTATTAAACATATCAAACCAGATACTAAACAACTTGTATACATCTACTAAATATATAGTAACCAGATACTAAATAGCTAGTAAACAACTTGTATACATCTAAAACAACTTGTATACATCTATTAAATATATAGTAACCAGATACTAAACAACTTGTATACATCTACTAAATATATAGTAGCCAGATACTAAACATCTAGTAAACAACTTGTATACATCTAGTAAACAACTTGTATACATCTATTAAACATATCAAACCAGATACTAAACAACTTGTATACATCTACTAAATATATAGTAACCAGCTAATCAGTATTGTAATTAAAGAGTTTATTAAACTTATTCAGAATCTTAGACAATGATGCCTTACTCATACAAAAAGTATACAAATAGAATAGAATTAGAAAACTAGAACTAGAAAAATAGTTGACAACAAAAACCGATATTACCAGGTCCCAACACCTCTATCATAAACTTCAATCAAAAATTAAATTGATAGGCGCTCCTATGCTAGCTAATGATGCCTTCGAAATATGTTACAATATTATTATGGGATGGAACAAATGAATGCTTTAAAAATAATTCAGCATCTGAGAAAGATTACATTGTGAGAACTATTTTACATCTATCTATGGGAACCAAGCGAAAATCTACGCTTGGAACGAAGATTAATAAGCGACATGTTTCTTACAGAGGGCTGAAGTAAGAAAATTAATTATATACAAATATACATAAAATATAATTAATTATGAATTTAATGAAATATGTTTACAATAATAAAATATATAAAGAAATATTGAATAATCCTACAAATTTTGTATCTGACTGTAATTAAAAAATTAAAAAATAAAAAAATTAAAATTAAGAAGGGGAAGTATTTTATTCAATGTCCTTGGGTCTTGGGCATGTGACTTTGATGACGGTCAGGTAATGATAGTTCACTGCAAGTGTGTTTGGCTAACACATCTTAGAAACTTTAACTTGTGTACTTTGATAGTTCTTAACAAGAGACTATAGCGAGTCATAATACTTGTTAACATTTAGTTATCATCTAAAACCAAGTACTTTACAGATACTATACAGATAGTAACCATCCAAAATCAAGTACTGTACAGGTACTATACAAAAAGTAACCATCCAAAAGCAAGACTAAAAAGAAAGTAACCATCAAAATACTGCTAGGTAACAACTAAATACAACGAGTCCAACGTGTCAAGTCTATGTCGGTATGGCTACTACCCTAAAAATTGTATATCTCTGGATAATCTTCAAAGTCAATACCTATTAAATTCTGGATGGAGCAGTGGAGACGAAATTTCTACGGGATCCCCAATTAAAATTTTTCTGTACCGTTGAAAAATTTGTTGGGATTGACTGAGGATTATAAAAAAGTTTTGTTAAATTGCAAGCATGAACTAGTGTTGATGCTAACTAAGAATCTTGGTGATGTGTTTGAGCAAACCAGAAATGAACAAACTTTTAAGTTGGAAATTACGAATAAAATCTGGAAAATTCCCCATGTAACTCTGAGCGATTTTGCAAAAAATTAAGATGTACGATATTATTAAAAGTGGTGTAAACCTACCAATCGCATTCCGGAGTTGGGATTCATATGTTAACGCAAAATTGGGGTATGGAAGTCAACACAGCTGGAATGTGAAATTGTCGGCTAACCGCAAAAAACCAAGATTTGCCATAATTGGATTTACACTAAATGGAGAACTTATCACAAATAACTTATCAAACTTGAAAGTTCACTTAAATTCTGAGTCATATCCATGTGATAATCTGAATGTTGATTTTAGTAAGAATTAGTATGCTCACCTATATGAAATGTATACAAGATTTCAATCTAGTTAATCGTGAATCACAACCATTTTTGACCCCAAATGAATTTAAATTGAAGACCCCTATTATTGTGGTTGATCTTTCATATCAAAATGAATCAGTAAAATTGGTCCTATTGATGTGAGAATTTCAATAGAACTAAAGACACCAAGTCATGAAAATACCCAAGATTATTGTCTCCTCATACAAGACCGTTTAGTTGAATATAACCCACTAAACGGACTAGTACAACGAGTTGTTTAACATTAGAAAAATGTTGAATGATACTGTTTCGATTGATGTTCAAGGTTTCTTTGATAATAATAATAATTTTATTCTAAAGGAAATTGGAATTGTATTCGAAAAAGATCCAAACTTGAATAATAGTTTTTTAATAGAACCACCATATGATTTTACTTTGCTAAATACAAAATCTCGAAAGACTGCAATTTGGTTAACCAATACACATCACAAAATTTTTTGGAACGATGGAGAAAATAGTTTTCCACAAACTCGAAAGTATCTAAGGACAATTACAAGCGGAAAACAAATTATTTGTAAAGGTGTGGAAAAGAAACGATTTCTACAGACGTTTTTTGGGAGTCGTCAGCTCATTAATGTCGAGGAAATGGGCTGTCCGTCATTAAACAGGTTTAAAGGAAACCGGTTTCCCTATTGTGAAACACACCTTAAGGGCGGGGTTTGTGCTCTAAACAATGCATACATTATTTTGACATTTTTTAAAAGTAGCTCCAAAACAATAAAATAATTTTTATACATCATTTTAAAGTTGAGACTAGATGTGTAAAGACCTACAAAAAAATAAAATTAACAAAATGAAATTTCATGAGGAAATTGACCAATTTATTGAACAATTTAAAGGAGAGATAATTGGTCAGCATTTTCAATACCTTCTAAACACAAAAACTATGTTCATGAATCGAGGTGGTCATGACCTCAAAACTACGAATTATGGTGAACACTTTACATTTTATAATCCAGAAATGACGTCGGAAACGTGCGCCTGCTTCTTCTATGCAAATCGCCGGAATCATAGCAGAAAATTAATTTCTATGTATAACAAAAATGTTCACAATACCAAAATAAATGAATAAATGTATTATTATGCTACAAAATAAACTTCTGACTTTTTATTTCGAGTTAAAATTACAGGTACGGAGAATGGAAAATATTTCATTGACTGAGATATGTCGGCTACTTGTGAGTTGTTGCGCGGTCGTGATTTCAACCCCTATTATGGGAACGTATTAGAGCTAGAAGTCAGCCATGAGGTCGTTGGCGTGAGGCCCATGATCTTGTCAATGAGCGTGCGCCTTCAGGCTTGTGCATGTGTCCCTTTTATTGCGCCTGTCAATGAGCGTGCGCCTTCAGGCTTGGGCATGTGCCCCTTTTATTGCGGTCAGGTAATGGACAGGTGCGCATGTTCGGGTAGCTCTTGCTTGAATCCCTTTTATGACATGTTTATGACCCATTTGTGGAAAGGAGAGAATCTTAGAGAATTTACCAGTTAAACGTTCTGGGGCGGAAACAAAAATGTGTGTTTGAAAATTTTTCACATCTGAGAATCATTAACTTGTGAGATTTATTTTATTGGGGTTCTTTTGATTTCTAAATTAAATTTACAATCATAGAAAATATTATTCCTCAACATGATCGGACATGTTCCTCTAAGATAACCATCTTTGAATACTTTGGGTGTGCGACCTTTCACACGTGCACAGCAACACCTGTGATAATGAGGCAAAAGGGTACGTGATCACACCTTTCCCCAACATGATCGGATATGTTCCTCTAAGATAACAACCTTTGGATACTATGGTTGTGCGACCTTTCTCACGTGCACCTTTCTCACCTGACTATTAATTGCACATAATGAGGGGAAGGATACATGATCAATATTGTCACATTGGGGATTTGGGGGCGATGGGGGCAATTAAGTATACTCTTTATAGACATGATCGTGACATTTTTATGAGTTCAAAATCCATTAAAATCACTTAATTTATTGGATTATGCTAATTGTCCCAGAACCCGCATAGGTTAATGAGGGGGAGGGGGGGGGCTTGGGGCCATTAATATGCTAATTGTCCCAGAACCCGCGTTTCCCTACTACTTAAATCTAGTAAATTGTCAGGGCACTATGTTTGAAAGTTATTCAAATCGGATTGTAAGTCAGACTGGCTAGAAGTATCATTGTACTTCAGGGAATGAGTTATAACTTAGAGAGGCCAATTGTACATAAAGTAGAAGGTATAATAATTTAACATCATATGCGTAAATTAGTTCACGGGAATGAATTATAACGGAGGGAAGGTCATTTATAAATAAAGTAAAGAGTAGCGGCCCCAGGTGGCTGCCTTGTGGGTCACCGGAGGTAACATGAAGCAGAAAAAGAGAAAATAAAAAAAAGACAAATAGGGTATCCTTTTAATAAAGATTTCTTACCAGAAGAACGTGACTTACAGAGTCAAATGCTTTACTAAAGTCAGTGTAAGTGACGTATGTTTGAAAATATTTTAAGTCCCTTTACCACAAATAAAGTATGTTCGCAAAGGTTAGTGGTCTACGTGTCATAAACCCGCGTTGACACGGACACATACCTGACCTTCAGAGGTCCTGCAAACGGGAAGTAATAATATTTTCGAAAGGCTTTGGGATCGCTGATTACTTAGAGATACTTCTTGTATACCCTTCTTGTGGAGAGGAGTTACAAACGATTTCATCCACGTTAGGGAATATTGTGAAGACTCTAAAGATATGGTAATTAATTTGAGAAGGTGCTTGCATAAGGCCAACGCGCAGAATCTAAGCAAGCATACAGGAATTCCATCGGGGCCAGGTGAAAAGACGGGCCTAACACGTTAAAGATCAACCAGTAGAGAGCTTTCGTTTAAGTTGGGACAGAATATTAAATTAGACTTGGATACGGTGTACGAATAAGGCTGTGAAGAATAAGGTAAAGTAGAATATGGCTGTCACTATAAAAGTGAACGGTCGTCTTTTTTTCTGCTCTCCGAATTTTTATTTGTTTTCATGTTTGACTAGGTCAGCTTAAATCAAAACTTGTAATATGCAGTCCCTTAATTGATTAGGCACACTATTTCGTTTGCTTCGTAAGTTAATTTATTGTATTCTGTGCAAAATCCTAATTAGTCCATTCACAATTTTTTTTAATGTTTTTTGTTCTTTCGATTTCTATTGCTTTTCTGTGTGCGTTGACCGTCAAAGCTATAGGGCTGTTTTCTGTTGTTGTTTCTGCATTAAGTGCATTACGCTCCCGTTCTTCCGCACACTCGCATTTTCTCTCTTAATTTTATTTTTCCCTAATCAAAAGCTTAAGTGTGTAAAGTTTGTGCTTTTCCCGCACTTTTAACTTCTTGTTTGCAATTACATGTCCCTTAGCACAGTAGTCTGAATAATATAAATTATGTCTGCTCCATTAAAAAATAAAATCAATTAATCAGAGCTGACCAGTCAAAACTGACTGGTGGCTAAAAAAGAAATGGATCAACTGCAATCTGGATCGTCCGCAATAGGCTTACCAGTTCCTTCTTCCTTAAAAAACCTGCCACCTTCAGTGAAAACTGAGTCTATTATACTGGAAAAATCTGGCACTGCAGAACCACAATCTGCACCACCAAAACCCCTAACAGTGGTTATATATATAAAAATACTTATAAATTAGTGCGCAAGTCACAATTTAATTTACTTCATAAACATAATAAAAATTTATTAACTATATAGTTCTAATACAAGACATTAAAGCTAGATAACATTTAAAACATTGAATTCTTAAGCACTAAGTTTTGTTTTAAATTATATACTGTTTTTAAGATGTGTGTGTAATTTCTCTTTGAATTGCGTGGCAGACTTAATTATTTTTCATGGATGTGGTAGTTTATTCCAAGAACGCACAGCACAGATAAAAAAGTGTTTCTCAACATAGGCATGTTTTATTTTTTGACAAATTAGGTTGCTTGTTCTGTTGGAAGCGCTGAATTTAAGTTTGCTAGAAAGATATTTTGGCTCGGCAGTTTTTATTACTTTGTGCAACAGTACCATTGTTTTGTACTCGATCCAGACTTTTAGCGGCATATCAAAAATTTTATAAGTTGCATAAGAGATTCGATCTGTGCCCTTGCGATTAAATATATATCTCGCATCGTTGAAGGCAACAAGGAGTTTGTGCTGGCTAGTACCGTCACAATTTCCACAGACTTCGACTTTATAGAATAGTAGTGGTGTCAGCATAGTTTTCGCAATAAGCATTTTTAAATTTATTGATAAAAATGTTTTCGTACAATATACGTGATTACTCCAGGATAGAGCGGAATTTATTGTAAGCCCCAAGTTGCTCGCTCGGCCTACATAGTTTAATTGTTGACCATTTAAGCAAAGTTTTTCCAGATGATATGTGTTAAAACACCGGTTATGTATTACTATGCATTTTGATTTAATGGGGCTTAAGGATAATCCAGTTTGCTTTGCCCATTTGCAAACCATGTCTAATTCACTGTTACAGACACGAACACATTCATTAAATTGTCTAACAGGACAGCTTACATATAGTTGGACGTCGTCGGCATATATGTGCATGTCACATTTTGTTAGAATATTTGGCAAATCATTAACGCAAGGACTGAACAAAAGAGGTCCAAGAATGGACCCCTGCGGAACACCACGTTTTACGGACAGAATATATGATTTAGAGGCATGTGTAGCTACTAGTTGTGATCGTTAAGATAAGTAGGATTTCATAAAACTTGTTGCAGAGGTTGAAAACATATAAAGACGACTTAGTTTAGTTAAAAGAATTTCGTGGTTAACAGTGTCAAAAGCCTTACTGAAATCTAAAAGCGTCAATAAAGAAATATTGCTACTATCCATTTGTAATCGAATATCTTCAGTAATTTTTATAACAGCTGCTGTGCAACTTCTGTTCTTCCGAAAACCGGAATGTTTTTCTCACAATGTGGTTAGCAAAAAAAGGCAGGATGGCAATAAGTCAATATTCTGTACCTGATTTGGGAACTGGTAATATTTTTGCTATTTTCCAGGATTTGAGAAACGTAGAGGTGGTGATGGAGCAGTTTAAAATGTGTGTTATTACATGAAAAATTTTGGGAAGGATTAGTTTTACATTTTTTGGATTTATCTCATCTAAACCCGTTGCGTTGGATTTAATGCTTAAAATTGATTTAAGGATATCGCACTGGCTGACACAATTAAAACAAAAAATAATATCATTTTTATTTTTATCGCAAGATTCAAGGGATGTCAAGGAGGTGTTATTAGTGATTTCAGGTACGGACGATTGCAAGAACTTATGATTTAGATCACCAAGATCAGTATCACAGCTTAAAGTTGGTTGAATATTGCCGATCCCCACTTCCCTTAAAACTGACCATGAATTTTGATTGGTCCTTGAACGTCGGAATTTATGTATGAAGTAATTTCGTTTCGCCTCTGCAATGGTTTCATTGACCAATTTTCTATTTGTTTTAAAATCGTTGTGAAAATTATCTGTCTTGTAGCGTTTCCATTTCGCATACGATTTGTCGCGCTTTTGTTTTAGGTTTTTATGTTATAATTAACCGTTCTGTCGTAGAGGATTTTCACTTTCCGTTGTAAAATTTCTAGATGAGTGTTAACCTCAGCAGTGCAATATAATGAGTTCCAGTCGCAAGAGTCTAAATCATCACTAAATAAAGCATAGTCTATGTTGATAAAGTCCCTATACTCTATGTAATAGTCATTGTAGTCAATATTAATGTTGTACGTGAAAAAGATCTGATCATGTTTGGTAAAGGCAGGCAACGATATTTGGTCATAATTCTGAATTTTTTTACAGTCACTAACATAGAAGACATCAAGTACAAGTGTAAGATATTTAAAGTTTACAGGAAATAAACCAAGTGGTTCCATATCGTTTGTCAAATGCTTTTCAATTAAAATATTACTGTTGAAATCGCCAGCCAGAATTACATCGGAGTATTTCAATGAGAGGGTGGATAACAAATCAATCAGTTTAGAGTATTCTGTTGTTTTGTGTGGTCTGTAGATACAGCCAATTAAAATTGATGTGTTTTCTCTTTTGTTGAAGATATTTAGAAATATATATTCAATCGCACTCGTCTCTGGTTGAAAACATACTTTTTTAGCCCATACTCCCGTCTCCCGTCTGGATGTATACTGTTCGATTTGGACGTCGCCACGAGTAGACGTGTTTTCGTTGAGCCCGCATAGTGACCACAATTTGAGAAGAAAGTAAATAAGTGCTAAGTAATCACACTGGCTAAAAAAATGCAAGCAAGACGAGCGTCGGCTCTCTCTACAACGAAGCAACGCTTACTTTTCATATGTATCAACAAAAGACAGTAACGCTGAATCGAAGTCGAACATTAACCCCAACCACGTTCGCTGAACTCAAGCCAATAGTGAACGGCAGATAACGTTGCGTTCTACGACTCAAAGCATGGTAAGCGATAAATCCAGTTACCCCGCGACACACCTTCCCGCACATCAATTTCCTACGTGCTTGACTACGGTTCCTAGCACAGTAACCTCACTAGTCACTAGTCACTACAACCGCAACAAGAACAACAAGTGCAACTGTACCAACCATGCTCTCAATCGGTCAAGTTGCAGAATCGACGACTTTCACGATCGCCACACTGACCAGCGCACTGCCGGCAAAAACAAGGTCGACCGTGCAGACTGGAATGGACCGCTACATTCAAATAAAGCGGAAAGATTACCCGTGTTGCCTCCAAACAACTCAGGGTGCTGAGAAGCTGAGAAAATAGATTTGCAATTCTGGAGGACCAGTCCAATGTACTGCCCAATACAGCCACGGAGTCGGAGAAGAGAAAGCCAAATCCATCTCCAATTTTAATACGAAAGAAAACTTTATAACTTTTTGGGAATGATAACTTCATAACAAAAGGCAATATTCATGAGACTAAGGTAGATGACAACAAAAACAACTACTACACTAACCACCTTAAAAGCAGCAAAGGCCAACAAGTATTAATAAAGGGCATTGAAGCAGACTTACAATCAACAAAATTAGCACATGCATTAATAGAAATCAACGCCCTCAACCCTTATTCAAGGTGGAACTGGTACCAGCGCTTAAAGCTTTGAAAAGGAATGAAGTGCATCCCATCTATAAGCACCAGTACTTCCTTTACCGCATAATCTCTGTTGATGTGCCGCATAAGCGCAATGGCACGGTACACAAATTGCCAAGCACTTGGGCTCACGAAATCTTACTGCACGCTTTTCACCGTATGTATCGCTTGTGGCGAGCTTCATGGCTCTGCTGAATGCAAATTAAAGAAATAGGACCCCAGCAGGTTTACAAGGAACTGAAAAGCCGGATCCAACACAAAGTGTCTACATCTCGGTTCCAGACAGCACCATTAATAGCCTACCTCTGACGTAATATTTTCAACTGCAGGGAGACCTTCATTGGATGGTTCAAACTTTTCCAAGAACGTAAGCTTTGTGAGCGTTCTAATATCCAACCTTGCCGGCACTACCTTCAATGATGAAATATCACCTGCAGTCTCCTACAAACGTGTTGAGCAGACAGGTCCCAAAATGAAAATATTGATACGTTACCTGCAACAAAGGGTGCAAGATGTGGTAAGATTACTAATTTATAGAGCCGGTCATGCAAGATCTGATGAGAAATCAGGATATTTTGATTCAGTTGCTCCAAAATACCTTATCAAAATAATCAATTCATCAATTCATTCCCTGCGTTGATCACTGTGGAATGCTAACGGCATACCACGGCACAAACTCATTAATGATAACGAAATCGACGTCATGGTTTTTGCTGAAAAACACCTTACAAGCAAATACAATTTCCAAATCCGTGGGAACTTGTTCTACAGTACAAGTCATCTTGACGGAAACGCACATGGAGACACCGGTATCTTAATCAGAAACCACATTAAGCGTCACTTGCACAATGAGTTCGCAACAAACTATTCGCAAGCCACTTCTATAAATCTACAAACGGGTGGTCAAAATATAATTCTAGCGGCTGCATACTGTCCTCCCCGTTTCACAGTAACCGAAGCACAGTTTTTGGACTACTTCAACACACTAGGCGAACACTTCATAGCAGCAGGAGACAATAACGCCAAGCACATGCAACGGAGATCCCGCCTTGTGACTCCAAAAGAAAGGTAACTGAACAACGCCATTATAAAGGTTGGCAATAGGCTGAAGTGTGTTTCACCTGCTTCACCCACATACTGGCCAACAGATCCCAGAAAATAGCCAGATTTAATTGACTTCGTAGTTACGAAAAAAATCGCACGTAATCTGATCAGCGCCAGTTCATTGTTAGACCTATTATCGGACCACTCATCTGTGCTTCTTAGTCTACACAAGCGGACAGAAATCAAAGTCAATCCTTCCAAAACAACATCAAACAGAACAAACTGGCTCAAATTTAAAAAGTTCGTAAGGTCGCACATTGAGCTAAACCCACGACTGAACAACGTAGAAGACATAGACCGCACAACCAACCAACACACGAGTTCGTTTTGATCTCAGCGGCTCGAGTTTCAACAGCCCAAAGAAGAAACTCAACGTACAACCAAAGATACGCAAATGCACAAATTGAGAGCAACTATCTCGCACCAGCTCAAAGTACCGCCTGTTGAGGGCTCATTCAACACTAAGCACACCAGTTGAAACCGTTACCCCAATAAGGACTTAATCTGGTAATTGGGCACGCAGTTAGAAAGATAGAGCCGACACGTTCGCATCCATCTTAAAAATGTCTTCAAGCCGAACCCAGGATTGGACATACCACCTATACATACAACCACGAATAGAATACAACGTACATGATCACATTGAATCTACGCCGAGAGATATAGCAAAGCCAAAAATCTCCAGGCTGCGATCTAATAACTAAGAACATAATCACTGAGCTTCCACAATGTGCCATATTCACCATATCACTATAACCACAACATAATCCCGGCACCAAAACGAATAACATCGGAAATTTGAACCGCATTTGAGAACAGGAAATACTATAATGCCATATTTTTGGACGTCTCCCAGGCCTTTGGGTATGGCTCAACGGCTTAATGCATAAAATTACTTTAATGCTCCCTAACAGGACTCACAAACTCCTAAAGTCATACCTCTACAATAGGAAATTCGCGGTGAGAAACAACAACACCATAACTCCTGACCATAACATTGAAGTTGGATTTACTTAAGACAGTGTGTTTGGCCCAACGCCTTACCTTCTCTATTCTTCCGATACTGCAATACAAAATCAATTAAAATGTTCACGAAAAGCATCAGTGCTACTAGCAGTGTACCTATTTGCTGTTGAAAGTGGCTGGTGGACTGACGAATAAACGTTACATTTACATTAAACAGACAAGATTAACCTCCGCTTACATTAAACAATACTGTGCTGCCCCCAGCAAACGAAGTAACGTACCATGGCGTACACCTTGACAGACGACTAACTTGGCGCAGACACATTGAGGCCAAGAGAACACAACTAAAACTGAGGGTTTGTAGCCTGCACTGCCTTATATACTCCAGTTCCCCCCATAGTATGTACTACAAGGCACTGCTCTACATCTCAGTCCTAAACCAATCTGGACATCTGGCTCTGGCTCAGAGAGATCTGAATAATTTTTTTATCACTTGTTATCTTTTATGCAACGCAGAGCAAGAGTAAAAGAAAAAAATAGTTTGGTTTTTGTTATCCGATCTTTGAAACGCTGTCGGTACCTAGTCTGTAGTCTGGCTTGGTGCGCGGGACGGTGCGGCTGCTGGCTGCACAGGCTCCCTTTTTTTTGTGATGGGGCACCGATGTCGGCTGCACAAGTGTACTCACAGTGGCGCGAGATCTTCAGCTTTTCAATCTCTATTATTTGGGGCGGGAAGTGTTATTTTTTATCTTTTGTAATGTTTATAATTACAGGGTAGGTGGATGTGTGATTTGGCTTTTGACTTCGTTCTGACAATAGTACTTTTAAATGTTCCACTTCAGTATGACGTTTTACAGAAGTGTTCCAACTAACTGTGTTGTTGCTTAGAAGTTTCAGTAGTTCAGCCTTTCTGGCTTTAAGTCGTTTAACAATGCCACTCGTCTTTGCACACATCTTACTCTACTCACTCCGTTTATGCCATGTAGAATGAATTGGGCTTTGCGATCTTGTTTGCTGCGTTCTTCATTGATCCATGAGCCGAGTAATCCACTGCTTGATCCTTTCGTTTCTTTCTTTGCTGTTCCAGGTCCAGGTCTTGCTTTATGACTTATGTCTGGGTCGCCATGTAGAATTAACTCGTGTACGGTGATGGATTTCCCACTTGGAGCAACTGTTAAAGTTGCTCTGATATAAAAGTAAATTTTAAGGCTTTAGTTTTGTTGACGGAGAGCAACTGTAGTTGTCGCTTTCGATTCTTAATTTATCTGATTTAACAAAATGGGTCTTAAGTATAAGTAAACCTAATATTGCCCGGTCCTCAAAGGCAGCAGGCATAATATGTAAAACTAACATATGTAGCTTGTCGCTGCTGAGATGGAGTGTAATGTGCACATATATACTGTATGCAAGCGGTCAAAGCTGACTCGGCATCAATGGTAAAACTCCAGCGGAGTTCAATACAACAATTCTTGGCGTAAACCAATATTTGTATAACTTTTAAAAGTTGTAGGGTAAGTATACGAACTTATAAATACACACTACATGTAATAAGGAGTTTTTTCCCCCAAAAAAGGTTAAAATTTTACAAAATTGGAATGCAAATACAACTGTACACTAAAAAAAAAGTTTACTTCAGTTCTGGGTTTAAATTAAACAAAATTAAGGTGGTCAATTCCTAATTCATAAGAATCACCAAAAAATGTAATTTTGAAGCTATCGGCTGTAGAAAAGAAACAAATAACGATTTAATGACAGCCAATACCGAAAAAAAATGAATTCTTTATACCATACAAAATGTTCGTCACGATACCCTACAAGGTACTGTGGAAAATATGATCAAGAACACAACATACCATAAACTGTTGCTAAAGATCTTGCTTATATGTGTATATATTTATCTGATTTGGTTTTCCACAAATCTTTGCTATAGCACTTCTGAAACACAAATAAATTGAATAGGTTTTTTATTTTTTGATCCACCTTTTTAGTCAAAACTATTTCACGAGCAAATTACGCGACCTTTTAATAATATTATTATAAATACATTGTCGGCGCGATAAGAATTATTTGGAATTATGATATGATATTATGAAATCCGCCGTTAAATCAAGAAAATCGCCTATGATTTTCATCCAAAGGCGACTCGCCTTTATTTTAAATAAATAATGTTCTTAAATTTATAGTTTGCCATTTTTGGAAATAATGACAGATTTTTCTTAAATGTATGGTAAAAAACCTTAAAATTAAGGAAAATTTTCTTAAAATAAGAATAAATTATTTATAAAGATTACCTTTTTTTACATTTGAGGATTTTGGTTGGTTTTGTATCCCAATTTTGGATTTAAAATGGATAAAACCGTTTCTAATTTTAATGGCAATTATTACAGGGGAACATAGTCTATACACTTTTATATTTACCTAAATTAATTGAATATTTTTTTAGATAAATACTTTTTATAAACATATAAATAACAAATGGAAAAATCCTTACCTCAGACAACCCCGGCATGAACTCGAACCCGCAACTGCTCACACCATAACTAGACGTCTGAATCGTTCGGCCACGCGTGCTTCTTATCATACAATGACTAAAGAGGGCTATGGTGTTTTCGGTCCAGCTTTACGCATACCAATAACATTTATTTTAATCTAAACCTTTTTAACAACTACTTAAACAATTTGGTAAATAGAAAAGTGAAACTAATAAGAATACAAATGAAATCAATTTAAAAAAAAGAAAAACAAATAAACAAAGCGTACACTTGCCGTGGCGTGGGCTCGAACCAGGTACTTTGTACGATAGTTTGTTGACCGGACGTCTCTTCCAGCTAGACCACCATCAAAATGTATAAAAAAAAGTCACATATCCCTTAAAATAAGTAAGAATTTACCATTATTTCAAGAAAAAAAATCAAGAAAAATTCGCCATTAGTTAAAAAAAATTGGGATTCTTCCTCTCCTTCTTTACAAAAAAAAAATTATGTCGAAATCTGTAAGTCTTATAAATTTTTTCTACAATAAAAAAAATTTTTTTTAATTTAATGGAGGTTCAAAATCACGGGCAATTTTCTAATACTTATGGTGATTTTTTTTTGAGTGTACTCCTCAGCTTACCATAGACTCCCCCATCCTTGCTCATAATGACATTTTATATTAACGGGCCACTTTAATATACCTTCCTTATACCTTATACCTTATACCTTCCTAAACTTATCAAATTAGAAAAATTGCCCTAAAATATTTTTTAGGGTTAGTTTTTTCTAAATTGCAAAACTTTTCTATTAATACTATCATACAAAGTTATCGAAAATCGCCCATTAAACTAGAAAATCGACCATCGAAATATAAAATCGGTTGCCTAGCGGTTTAATGCCATATATATTGAACTTTCTCATTTATTTGAATGGCGTGAGTTCGAGCCAACGAAGAGTTAACATTTTTCTTTATTTTTGCAAGTTTTTAATATTGAATTTTTGGGAGAAAAAGCAAAACTAACAAGAGATAATGTTACAGTCGATGCCATTGACTACCAGACACCCGTTACTCAGCTAAAAGAAGTGGGAGTGTAATAGAGATATAAAGTTAGCAATGCGTATGTTCCCAAGATTGCACACATTATTTGCTTATAACTTTTAAAAGAATGCTCCTAATTAAACCACTTTTCGGGACCATTACTTCAGTGGCCCAGTATTTCTTTTCAAGAATCAGCACAATTGGCCTGAATCATGTTTGCCTGTAAAGACTCTTCCCGACCTTAGAAAGCCCAATTTGGTTGGCGTCGCTAACGATGGGGATCTATCTTTAAAATGCAAATTCGTAAGTTCTTAGCAAAACGTTTACAAATTTTTTCACCGCATAAGACGTCCTGGACTCGAGGTCGAAGATGTTAAAATGGGCACTCAGATGCTTATCAGAAAAATCCAAATTAGCAACCTGGCTGATGACTACTGGAGGCTGCATTCTAAGCGGCAAATTACATCGTCCAGCCCGTTGTCCTCACTTTCTCCATTCATCGATAGTTTGGTCTCATGCGAGTTGATAGCGGACTACAAAGTTCGTCCATGGATTACAATGCGCAGCATCCTGTCATATTGCCACGCCAGCATCAAGTTACTCGTGATATTATACTGGACTTTCATCGAAAAAACTTTCATTCTGGTCCGCGAGCGCTGCTCGCTAACATGCGTCTTCAATTTTGGCCGATAGGTGGCCGAAAAGCACTATCAGCTGCAACGTCCAAGTGCGTCATTTGCTTCCCAGCTTAACCACAATTATCTCAACATTCAATGGCTGACCTACCTAAGGATCGTGTAAATGCAACATCAACGTACATGGTTACTGATCTGGATAACTGCGGGCCATTTACAAAACCGGTGTTCGATGCAAGGTGCCTGTGAAAACGTAAATCTGCGTTTTTATGCGTTTCGCGACGAAAGCGATCCACCTGGAACTTGTTCAGGACCTTTCAGCCCAAGCATTCTTGGGAGCATTGAAGCGGTTTATTCTCACCAGAGGCAATCCTGCCCGGATATGGTCAGATAATGCTACGAACTTCTTTGGAGCTGGAATATTGGAAAATAGAGGAATTCTTCCTGGAAGATTCAATTGAGTGGCGTTTTATTCCCCTCGTTTGCCTCACTTTGTAGGCCTCTGGGAGGCTGCAGTAAAAACGGCCAAATTTCATTTCTATCGTTCTGTTGGCCCATCTTTATTATCGTTCGATGAATTGCGTACACTCGTTTGCCACATTGCCGCAATTATCAAGATCTTGAGGGGAAACTCCTGCACACTTTCTTGGCACAGTTCCGCTGGTGTTGTATTCTGAGCCTGACGTCACAAAGCTGAACTTCAACCGTTTGGACCGCTGGCAGAGAAATGCCTATTTTCAACAAATCTTCTGGTCACGGTGGCGTGAAGGGTATCTGACCCTGTTGCAGCAACGGTCAAAGTGGCGCATCTCCAAGCCTGCGCTGCAAGTCAACGATGTCGTCCTGATTCAAAACGAGAACTTGCCTCCTTATAAATGACCATTAGCCAGGGTCATGGAATTGGTGCCTGGATCTGATGGAGTTGCTCGTGTGACAGTGATACGAACATCAACTGGAACCACTCGAAGAGCTGTCCGCAAGTTGTGCGTGCTGCCGAAGCCAGATCTGGTTGAAAGCCCTGGTCTTCCAACGGGGGGAGAATATTCGGTCATGCCGCAGCCTAATTAAATTTTTAAAATCTCAAATCTTAACGTAAATTAAATTCTCGGTGTTTGCTGTTGCCTTTTCTATTTGCCCTGCGTGGCAACTCTTATATTTGCTGTAATTGTTACTCCTTTTTGAATTTCTTTTCTGCCTGGTCCTTTGTCCACGGAAGGAAACTACTTAAGTTAGTTCGATTTTGTACTCGCTCGCTGAAGGCACGGTGAAAGATCGCCTGCCTTTTCTTTTTCGTTTTATATACTTTCGCTAGTAAAAAAAGGCACAAACAAATCGGTCTGCCTGCCCAAGCAACCATTCTTAAACATAAACAATCATAGACCTTAAACTTTGTAAATAAGGACTTGATGCCATTAAGAATAAACTTAGTGCATAATTACTTGAAAATTTGTACAGTTTAATTTTTATTGGGCACCACCAAAGGTTAGCGTTAGTGAAAAGTCTCACTTACCCAACATTTTGGTGACTCCAACGTGATCTAAAAACAATATAAACTAAAGTGCAAACAAATAATTGACACATAAACTGCGGTAGAATCTCACATCGCACCCTCCCCGCACATCGCAAAGAATATTTTTGGTTTCCTCGTTGTGCCTTCGTTCCCACTTTGAACGTTTTACAGCGGCGACCAAACGTTTTTGTATGTTACACCCCCTTTCACCGCTATATTGCCGTTAATATGCAAATAGACGCACATACACTCCGTTAGTTTTTTTAGTGATCAAGAATCTAGGTGCAGCTGCTCCAGTTCAGGGAGTGAAGCATCTTAAATTGAAGGCTGAATCAATGCTTTCTAAGGCTAACGCCTCTGAGAAGGCCCTGACTGTTGAGCAGCTCCAGGCGATGAGTGATGAAGAATTAAAGCTTCGTGTTAAGCTCTCAGAGGAGAATACGGCTGCATTTACCCAGGTCCATGACAGTCTTGAGGGGCTGGATTTTAATGAAATCGGCAGCCAGGTTCGCGATGATTTTGAAGAGCTCATCATATCAATACAAATCATGCTAAGTCGAGAATTGGGTAAGCGTCAACGTCCAGCAATCCGAAGTTGCACGCTTAGACCAGAGCCATCTTTGGATTTCCATTCTGTATCAGCTAAAAGATCTCATTTGACTGAATTGAGATTGCCTGAATTTTCTGGTGGCTTTACTGAATTTGCCGACTTTTAATCCATGTTCAAGGCTATCATCGACAATGTCGTTGAGCTCACTAACTAAGCTGCAGCATTTAAAGTCTTGCCTGAAGGGTTCCACCTTGGATACAGTGCGCTCATTAGAAATTTGTGATGGCAACTATGCTGTAGCCTTCGATTTGTTGAATAACCGTTTCAATAACAGGCGTCTAATTTTCCAATCTCATATAATGGCAATTTTGGGTCTCCCTAAAGTGGACATGCAGTCCGCAACGAAGCTGAGAGATGTGTCTGATAAAATAAATGCTAGTCTACGTGCTCTTCAGTCAATTGTTGAGCAAATTTCAAACAGCATTCTTGTTCATGTCTTACTCCAAAAATTAGATAGCAAAACTCAGGTCAATTGGGAAGAGTTTCGCGGCTATTGATGAAATTCCTTCGATTGATCAATTTACCACATTTTTTTCGAAGCGTTGTCAAAAATTGGAAGATGTAGAGCACACTGCAGCATTGTTCTCAAATAGTTCACAAACAGGAAGAAGCCGCAACAGAAGCATTTTAATTGTCACTAACACTTTGGGAAATGGATGTGTTGTGTGTGACAACAGTGGACATTCAATTTATAGCTGTGGTCTTAGCTTAGCTTATTCGAAAGGTAAAGGAATTAGTTCTCTGTTTCAATTGCTTAAAAAGTGGCATCAAATGCGCAGTTGTAACTCAAGCATTACACCCTTTTGCATCTTGGCACACAGTCTTCGACCCAGATTCAGCGAGCTCCCGTTGCAGAACAAAGTACGCCAATGGCAATAACTTCAAGCCCTTCTACCTCTTTGCTGGCTCAAAATGTGGATTCTGACATTGTTCAAAGTCGATCAGGTGCTTGGATCCCATGGCGTGCGCTGCTAGACTCGGGATCACAAGTCCACATTGTGACTTCTCGACTCGCTCACCAGTTGCAATTGCATAAAACGAAGTCTACCGTATCAGTTGCTGGTGTTGGAGATGCTCGATATGAATCTAAAGGAGTTTCCGTTTGAATTAAGTTTAAGTCGCATACCTCTGATTACTTCGCATTCCTATCTGCTCTTGTTGCTCCAGCGATTACTAACAATCAACCCTGTTTGACCGTTAAACCCGATGGTTGGAAAATTCCCTCGAATATTCAGTTGGCCGATCCTGAGTTCTATAGATCTCAGCGAATAGATCTTCTTATTGGCGCAAGCAAGTTTTTTGAGCTATTATCAGTAGGGCAGATTAAGTTGACTGCTGGGTTACGCCTATTGCAGAAAGCGAGGCTTGCTTGGATCGTTACAGGAGGTGGAACTTCTACTCTCAGGGTAACTGCATTACACGGTCAAGCTGTGCAGCGTGAATTTTTTGCTGCTGAAGTTCATATGGATGAACTAGTCCGTCGCTGAAGGCGTGGTCACAGCCACCAAAGAAGAATTGAAGTGTGAGGCGCATTTCAAGACCAACTTTCGTCGTTTAGACTCTGGTGAATATTCCGTACGATTACCTGCAAAGAACACTCTAGAATTACTGGGTGAATCGTACAATCGAGCTTATCGGCTTCTCAATTCGGAGAACAAGCTAGAGCGGAAGCCGGAAGTCAAGGTCCAATATTCGGCATTCATTCGTGAATATTTGAATTTGAATCACATGTCCGTCGTGCCCCGAGACTCCTTGAGTCTTTGAGTCCTTAAGTCAGCACCACGGCTTAATTGCGAGCCGTTTTTGATGAGTCTAGGTTCTCATGGCAGGGCCTACTATTCGACAGAAGGTGTTCAACACGCTGTTACAGTTTCGGACTTTCCCTGTTGCATTGACTGGCGACATCCACAAGATGTATCAGTGTGTTCGCGTGGCTGAACCCTATAGCTATCTTCAATGTATTCTTTGGCGTGACTCACCGGACCAGGAGGTGCAGGTACTCAAGCTTGATACCGTGACTTATGGAACTAAGCCTGCAGCCATCCCTTCGAACGATGCATCAATTGGCGAGTGATGAGATTACATTTCCAATCGGTTCTAAAATCATTTTGCGGGACTTCTATGTTGACGATCTGATCACTGGAGGCCAATCAACACAGGAAGTCCTCGAAATCATGTCTCAAGCAAAAAATTTGCTTGCACGAGGTGGTTTTAAGCTCAGGAAAAGGTGTTCCAAAGAGCGCGGTGTTCTTGATCAAATTCCTGACTGGGAAAAAGAAACATTCCTGAAGTTTTACGGTGGCAGCGACTTTACCAAGATACTGGGTCTTGCTTGGGACCCTGCAGCGGATGTCTTTCGTTTTTTTTTTCTCCCATACAGGTCTCTCAAAAGCCATGTAAACGACTGGTGCTTTCCACAATTGCTCGGGTTTACAATCCGTTTGGTCTCATTGGTCCTGTGGTTGCCAAGGCCAAGATCTTCCTGCAACAAGTCTGGAGAGAGAAATTGGAGTGGAGCTTCCCTGAGACACTTAACACATCATGGCTGAAGTTGTCATCTGACAAGGGTCGTACTCAGCAACTTAAGTTTCTTTGACGAGCGTTGCATCCAAATGGTGCTATTGAGATCCACGGATTCTGTGACGCTATCATCGACGCAAATGGAGGATGTATCTATCTCGTTTCAATAGCTGATGGCAAACGAGAATGCATCTATTTTGCTCAAAATCTCGTGTGGCACCTTTGAAGACTCT
Source organism: Drosophila subpulchrella (assembly GCF_014743375.2). Taxonomy (NCBI): domain Eukaryota; kingdom Metazoa; phylum Arthropoda; class Insecta; order Diptera; family Drosophilidae; genus Drosophila; species Drosophila subpulchrella. Next base: position 733,516 of record NW_023665698.1, on the reverse strand, counting down.
CACGGTTCCCAAAATAGAGTTATGCGCTGCTTTATTACTGGCTCAACTGATGCGGGACGTACTCAACATGAATCTCTTCGATTGCCCGTTTTATTGCTGGTCAGATCCTGCTGTAGCTTTATCATGGATAAGCGATGAACCTTCACGTTTTCAAGTTTTAATTGCTAATCGAATATATTTAATTCAAGAGCTTTCCAGTGGCATGAATTGGCGCTATGTACCGACTGACTGCAAGCTTCTGGAACCATTACTTCAGTGGCCCAGTATTTCTTTTCAAGAATCGACACAATTGGCCTGAATCATGTTTGCCTGTAAAGACTCTTCCCGACCTTAGAAAGCCCAATTTGGTTGGCGTCGCTAACGATGGGGATCTATCTTTAAAATGCAAATTCGTAAGTTCTTAGCAAAACGTTTACAAATTTTTTCACCGCATAAGACGTCCTGGACTCGAGGTCGAAGATGTTAAAATGGGCACTCAGATGCTTATCAGAAAAATCCAAATTAGCAACCTGGCTGATGACTACTGGAGGCTGCATTCTAAGCGGCAAATTACATCGTCCAGCCCGTTGACCTCACTTTCTCCATTCATCGATAGTTTGGTCTCATGCGAGTTGATAGCGGACTACAAAGTTCGTCCATGGATTACAATGCGCAGCATCCTGTCATATTGCCACGCCAGCATCAAGTTACTCGTGATATTATACTGGACTTTCATCGAAAAAACTTTGATTCTGGTCCGCGAGCGCTGCTCGCTAACATGCGTCTTCAATTTTGGCCGATAGGTGGCCGAAAAGCACTATCAGCTGCAACGTCCAAGTGCGTCATTTGCTTCCGAGCTTAACCACAATTATCTCAACATTCAATGGCTGACCTACCTAAGGATCGTGTAAATGCAACATCAACGTTCATGGTTACTGATCTGGATAACTGCGGGCCATTTACAAAACCGGTGTTCGATGCAAGGTGCCTGTGAAAACGTAAATCTGCGTTTTTATGCGTTTCGCGACGAAAGCGATCCACCTGGAACTTGTTCAGGACCTTTCAGCCCAAGCATTCTTGGGAGCATTGAAGCGGTTTATTCTCACCAGAGGCAATCCTGCCCGGATATGGTCAGATAATGCTACGAACTTCTTTGGAGCTGGAATATAGGAAAATAGAGGAATTCTGCCTGGAAGATTCAATTGAGTGGCGTTTTATTCCTCTCGTTTGCCTCACTTTGTAGGCCTCTGGGAGGCTGCAGTAAAAACGGCCAAATTTCATTTCTATCGTTCTGTTGGCCCATCTTTATTATCGTTCGATGAATTGCGTACACTCGTTTGCCACATTGCCGCAATTATCAAGATCTTGAGGGGAAACTCCTGCACACTTTCTTGCACAGTTCCGCTGGTGTTGTATTCTGAGCCTGACGTCACAAAGCTGAACTTCAACCGTTTGGACCGCTGGCAGAGAAATGCCTATTTTCAACAAATCTTCTGGTCACGGTGGCGTGAAGGGTATCTGACCCTGTTGCAGCAACGGTCAAAGTGGCGCATCTCCAAGCCTGCGCTGCAAGTCAACGATGTCGTCCTGATTCAAAACGAGAACTTGCCTCCTTATAAATGGCCGTTAGCCAGGGTCATGGAATTGGTGCCTGGATCTGATGGAGTTGCTCGTGTGACAGTGATACGAACATCAACTGGAACCACTCGAAGAGCTGTACGCAAGTTGTGCGTGCTGCCGAAGGTAGATCTGGTTGAAAGCCCTGGTCTTCCAACGGGGGGAGAATATTCGGTCATGCCGCAGCCTAATTAAATTCTTAAAATCTCAAATCTTAACGTAAATTAAATTCTCGGTGTTTGCTGTTGCCTTTTCTATTTGCCCTGCGTGGCAACTATTATATTTGCTGTAATTGTTACTCCTTTTGAATTTCTTTTGACAATCGCTACCTGGCCTTTTGTCCACGGCAAGCATCTAATTTAGTTAGTTCGATTTTGTACTCGCTCGCTGAAGGCACGGTCAAAGATCGCCTGCCTATTCTTTTTCGTTATTAGTGCCCCAGTCCTGTTAGGGACTTGGGCCGAGGGAGAGGCGTCCGATGTTCAGGCACCATTTGCCGGCATAAGCTACGTCGTATTCGGGTCGTGGGATCTTGGTAAGCCTATTGTCAAGGTTGTCTGTCGAAAGCTATGTCATTGTTCTTGCCCTACTCCACTTCTCGCGTCAGCACACCCCCCCTTGTTAGAGTTCTAGCACACCATGGTTTCGAATTCTTTTTCACATTATAAATTTATTTGGTAATATTTATATCGGCGTCCGCCGTGGATGAGTAATAATGAGCTAATGCATATGGAATTAATTTAATTGACAGTTATTCTGTTAGCGGAGAGTATTAAATTTATCACCTGTGCACACATAAGCAAAATGCTGACTATTCACGACCACAAACGTCGCTCAGGTGGCTCTTGTAATTGTACATACAACTACAAGGCTGATACTCGCCGCTGAAAAAGTTTATAGTTGTCTATAAAACTGTAGGATACTGCACGTATATTTATATATGTATGTATATAAGAAAGGAACCGTGTTCCGACAAACTTACCCCCTCTTTAAGTCCTGGCCGATGAGATCTCGACGCTCCTGATCCTGGGCTTTGGAAAATATTATATTGGATATATATATATAAATATACGTGCACCAAAATACGGCTGTTCTTAAGTATACCAATTCACTTAAACACAAAATATATTATGCGAGAGGCATACGACTTCTTCAACAGCTGGTGGAGAGATTCGTCCTCTCTGATTGTTTATCATGATTCGCACTTTGCCTATTGATTCGGTTGGTTTAAATGTATTTCAATGCATGTTTAAGAGCTTCCAATGTTTTTTTTTTCACTTGCTCTCCATTTGTATTACTTGAGGACATTGATCTTTGGTTATGCATGAGTTCACTTTAGCTTTAGTTGGCTCGATTAACATATTTATATTACACCACTATTTCTCCGAAGTACGTTATTGGTCACTACGCTTTTGAACGGATAGCTCCTACAGCTGAACAATTTTCAGGAGCATGGGGATCACAGGTACTGCTGCTGCAAACATCACAGTATGTCAGATGTCGTCCTTATTGTTGAACCTCTCCACGTTCTTTGATGATAATGGCGGCGCTGGTCCGACACATAAGAACCTTTTAAGCTGCGATTTGTGACCTCCTCAAGGACTGTTGGATATGGTGGCTGGTTCTGGTGGCAGAAGACTCCGTGGACGACTACCCCAGGGAAAGTCGTTTTCCCTCGGAGCTACCGTCTTCCTTAAGCAAGACACACAAATAGATTCTCCCCTTTTCTCTATTCGTCTAAAGTCTTTTTTACCAGACTAGAGCTTTTACTTGGCTGCCGGTTTGTGAATTCTCTATATGTAACACGTTTTATATACTTTCGCTAATTACAAGGCACAGACATTTCGGTCTGCCTGCCCAACCAACCAATCTTAAGCATAAGCAATCATAAACCTTAAAATTTGTAAATAAGGCCTTGGTGCTATTTAATATAAACTTAGTGCATAATTACTTGAAAATTTGTGCGGATTTATTTTATTATCAATTACAAGTGGCCTATTTATCTCGACAATCGAGTTCACCATGTAATCGATATCTGTTATCTTATCGATGCTTAATATAAAGTTACATTATAAAAAGTACACACTAAAATACAATGCATAACATTATGTTCACACTTAATACTATTTAGTATGTATTCACATATGCTTACAATAATACTATTTAGTATATATTCACATATGTTTACAATGTTCACACTTAATACTATTTAGTATATATTCACATATGTATACAACTCGGTCAACTTGACATACTGATCGACCTCGATTAAAAATATGTACATAATGCTACAGTCTTCTTTAATATTTGTAGCCATGGTTTTAACCTCGCAGCTTCTAAAATCCCTTTATAAGGTAACTGAGTTAATTGACAGTTATCTATATCTGTTGCTTCATACCTATCGTTTTCAAAAACTCTATTTATTTTTTAAGGACGTCTATATTTAGCCAAATTTTTTTACATGTGCCAGGTGTTACGCCTATATTTCTTATTGCCACAAAATCTCCATCGCTATATTCCGATGGCGCTTTCTGTTTAGCTGCTTTAATAATTTAATTTCTTTTCTGAGACTCTACAATCTTTAAATTTGCTTTATCCCTTATATCTTTTAAATCTATCTTTTTGTCTTTATTTAATTTATCATCTAAATACTCATATAGTTCATCAACTATCGGACCTTTTTGATCTACTCCAAAGAGGATCATGCTTGGTGTTTTTATACCCGTTACTTGTAGAATAAAAGGGTATACTAGATTCATCGGAAAGTATGTAACAGGCAGAAGGAAGCGTTTCCGACCCCATAAAGTATATATATTCTTGATCAGGATCACTAGCCGAGCCGATCTAGCTATGTCCGTCTGTCCGTCTGTCCGTATGAACGCTGAGATCTCGGAAACTATAAGAGCTACAATACTGGGATTAGGCATGCAGATTCCTGAGATTCCTGCGCAGCGCAAGTTTGTTTCAGAAGAGTGCCACGCTTACTCTAACTCCCACAAACCGCCCAAAACTGTGGCACCTACAGTTTTGATGCTAGAACAAAAATTTTAACTGAAATGTATTGTTCTCATCAATACCTACCGATTGACCTAAAAAAAAGTTTGCCACGCCCACTTTAACGCCCACAGACCACGCACAAACTTCAAAAAATCGTTAATATGAACGCGGATATCTCAGAAAATATCAAAGATAGAGAAACGGGATCTCAGATTTAGATTCCCTAGGCTTGAGCGCAGCGCAAGTTTGTTACGCGAATATGCCACGCCCACTCTAACGCCCACAAACCGCCCAAATCTGTGGCGCCCACAATTTTCATGCTAGAACAAAATTTAAACTGAAATGTATTGGTCTCGTCAATACCTATCGATTGATTTAAAAAAAACTTTGCCACGCCCACTCTAACTCCCACAACGCTTAAATCTGTCTACCGCCGGTAGGTGGCGCATTTGCTGCTTGCATATCTCCATTTTCCTTTGGGCCCTTTAGCTGAGTAACGGGTATCTGATAGTCGAGGTACTCGACTATAGCGTTCTTCCTTGTTAATGTACTAGAATGGATTGATTTGTTGATCGCGTGTTCAACCTTATTTATAAGTTTATACCAATCAGCTTGATTAATTGGATTAGACAATTTTCTCAACATCAGTGTCAGCACTCGATTTACTCTCTCAACCTGCCCGTTTGCTTGGGGGGCACATGTCGTCACTTTTATATGACCAATATTACGTTCCTCTAAAAATGCACTAAACTTTAATGAAGTAAAGCAACTACCTCTATCAGAAATAATTCTGCGTGGCCTACTATAAAATTCGAAATATTTACTTAAACTCGCCATTACTTAAAGTGTACTTGTAGAATTTACAGGGAATAACTTCACATACTTTGTAAATGAGTCAATTACTACTAATAAATGTTTCCTTTTTGAATTTATACACGGCAAGGGCCCTAAATGATCTATGTGAATCGTATCAAATGGAATTCTGTAAAATTCTATTGTTAACTGACTTTGGGACAGAATGTAAAATGCACTTTAAACAATTTCGAATCAACTCATCTATTTTCGTTCTCATTAAAGGAAACCAATACTTAGACTTCATATTATTGTAGCACTTATCTGCAGCTAAATGACCTAGTTTTTCATGGGACTACTTAATTAAATCATCTCGAATGGAACATACAAAGTTCTATTCTGGTTCGTATCCTCGTGATACACAACACCATCTATCAAAACAAAACATTTCACTGGTCCTTCTGCTAACTTGTCTCGTATTTTACTTATAACTTCATCCCTCATTTGCTCCGTTTGCAATAGAGAGTCTATATCATCTGGCATAGCTCCCACCGTGCCAACTTAATTAACCAAGTCCACTTCTTTTTGTAATTCCGAAAAATTTCCAAATTCCACAAGCCTTGACTTTTCTAAAGCATTTAACTCTGCTACTTCTGATGACTCTGACAATTCTACTAATTCTGACTTTTCTGACAACTCTGACGATTCTAATAATTCTGACCTTTCTGACGATTCTGGCGATTCTACGAACTCCGACTTTTCTGACGATTATACACCCAAAAAAAATCTTCGAGTGTCAATTTGATAAGTGTGGGTGAAAATGACACTACACCTAGGATCAAATTATTGGGATCAATTTGATCCTAAATAAGTATCAAAAGTATACTACATTGTATGAAAAATCATATTTGACCCTAAATAGTGTCACTTTGACAATAACCGTGGATACTTCGATACCGATAAAAACTTTTTTTGATTGTTCTGACTTTTCTGACGATTCTAATAATTCTGACGACTCTGGAACTACACACGGTTCTTCCATTACCCTTTCTACCTTATTGCTGAACAATTCCGTTTGCCTACTCAAAGCATCAACATGCGGGGATTGATCGACTTTTTCCTAATTTTTGTATTAAGGAATGACAATCCTTCACAATTTTAATGGGCATGTGTTCTAAATATACTTTAAAACGACGAAGAGCATAAATAATCGCAAGTGTCTCGAGCTCGAAACTGTGGTACCTTGATTCGGCTGCCGAAGCCTTTAATGAATAATAAAAGACTGAATGCATTTTGTCGTTCTGTCTCTGCAATAAAACTGCCCCAAAACCTCGAGAACTGGCGTCAGTATGTAATTGCGTTTCACGAAGCCTTTAATGAATAATAAAAGACTGGATGCATTTCGCCATCGTTCTGGCTCTGCAATAAAACTGCTCCAAAACCTCGAGAACTGGCGTCAGTATGTAATTCAGATTCACAATTAGGGTTAAGTATTGAAAGTATTGGCGGAGTTGATAAACGATTTCTTAAGTCCTTAAAAACTTTCATTTGTTCTTCATCTATCGGGAACGGTCCTCCTTTCTTTAATAGTTCAACTAATGGTCGGGCTATACTTGCATAAGACGGAACAAATTGTTTTGTATTATTCGGAACAGGCTAATTTTTTATAACTTCAATATGCAAATCATTAGGCAAAATCCCTTTATTGCTGACACTGTACCCAAAATATAATATATTATTATTTCTTAAAAATAAGCTCTTCTTAAAATTGATTTCTAAATGAAATTTTGCTAATCGTTCCAGCAATTGTCCCAAGATTCGAAAGTGTTCCTTTACTGTTCTTGTAGCTACTACTATATCGTCCATGTAAACAACAATTTTGCGGTTTCTAACCAAGTCCATCAGACTGTTAGAAATAAATCGCTGAAATACTGACGGCCCATTCCGCAATCCAAATGGCATTCGTATATAAATTAACGAGTGTGAGGGGAGGGGAACGGTCGATGTGGGGTCCCTCGCCGCTGTCTCCAATAATTCGTTGCCGGTTGGCCATACTGCTCTTATGTTGAGATAGGGAGATTGCTGTCTCCAATAATTCGTAGCCGGTTGGCCGTACTGCTCCTATGTTGAGATAGGGAGATTAGGGTGGAAGGGAACTGTCCTTCGATACCGCTGGCCTAGAGACTCAGTCGGTATATTGGTTAAAAAAAGATTTAACGGCTAAGTGCCGGAGTTTCATTAGTAGGAGCTGGTGCTCTTAGTTTATTGAATACAAAATATGAACTGAACTTAAGAATTAACATAAGCTCATGCATGACCGGATGCCCGTGGCAGACCGCTGACCATGCACATTTTGCAGAAGTCATACGATCGCTGTCAGCCAATGAGACAAAGCCACGGCCCATAATGGCACAATATGTTGGCTCAGCTCTCGGGCCCATTAGGGCGGAGCAAAATTAAGGTGGACCACACATGAGTGGTATAAAAAGTGTAATAATAATAATAATAAAAATGATTAATATTAATAAAGGGAATATGAATTGGCCTGCTCAGCCTAAGCTGGGAGTTGGTTGTTAACTACTCCCCCCTTAAATTAGACGCCGTCCTCGGTGACAGCCAATTCGTCGATGGACTTTCGTAATTGGGATGCCTCTCGTTTGCGCCTGCAGTGTTGTTGGAGTAGGACCAAGCCGCATATTGTGAGGCTGACGGCGATTCCCGCGGCGAACCAAATCCTTGGTGCACCTCCAGCCGACACGTCATCTCTGAGCTCCTGCATCAGACGCAGGTTGTGCTCGTTCATCATTTGTAGTAGTGGCAGACTTAGTATGTGATCGTGTCCCGTGATGTTAATTAAGGGAGAGGCCGCGATTCCCGGGCTCTTTTTCACAGAGTAATTGAGGTTCAAATACACGGAGTCGTTAATCACCGCCTTCCTTTCGAAAGTAATAAGGTGGGTCCCTATTATGGTTGTTGTGGGACCGTCATCGATGGTAATCCTCGTAAGTTTTTCGTTGACGATTATTACTCCGTCGTCCACGATTGTAAGGGGTTCCAGATTGCTGGGCCGCGTCCGGCATGTAGCCGCCCCGCCTGCATGTAATTGCCTGGCGCAAGTGTCGTGGGACGTCTTTTTGCAAAATGTGGCCAAGTTGGTAGAAGCGCAATCGGAGACTGCTAGGATTCCGTCATCGCATTCCGCCACGATGTTGTCTTCTATTTGTAGCATAGTATGGTAGTGTGCGACAGGGAAGAGCAGGACTTTTTTACAAATAAGCTTAACTCTAGGATACTGAGCTATGACATGGATAAAAACATTAGATTGAAAAGTTTTAATCTTAGATACAACCATAAGACTAACTATGGGGACCTCCGTGAGCTGTTCGTCAAAGATAGATTTAAGGTCGTTGTGATTAAATATAACCGGATTTATAATGTTGTTCTTGGCAAGTGTGATTGTGAGCATGCAATTTTGTAATTCTGAAATAAGGATTCTATTCCTGGCTAGAAGTGTTTCGAAACGGTGCCCGGAGTCAACTAACCCATCCCTTTTTTCCTTGAGAAATTTATTTACTGTATCTGTAAGTTGGTTAATGTGTTTCTGTGTCTCTGTGTTGATTACAACCTGCCTATTGTTTGCCTCAATCAGCGCTGCTTCATTTGTTTTAATTTTATAGAGGTCCTCCGCGTCGGGCGTGCCTGCCACGACCTTGAGTGCCGAGCCCAGGAAATCTAAGCTCCTGACCATTCTATGGTGCACGGTTAATTCATCCAGCATGTTCTGGGCATGGTTGACGTCAACTTCCAGTAGCTTCCTCATGTGCGATTGTGGGAACAGCTCGAGCATTCTGACCGTAGGGTCAATTATGCTGGAGAACTCAGACAAATTAGTCGAGTGCATAACCAGGTCATATTGTTCCCATACTAGGACATTCCCATCCAATACCGAAATATACTTTGCGTAAGAGAAGTCGGTGATTCGCGCGTTCGCTATGGACAGCAGTAAGATGAGTATCACGGCAAGCCTGTGGAGATTGTAGTAATATTGAGTTCTGCATAACATAAGGGCGAGTATGGATGGTGGAGATGTTTATTTGATATTGTCCTTATGGACCACCCTCCCTTTAATGAGAACAGACGTTTTTAGGTCTGCTTCTATGCGCTCTTCTGAATAGAGCGGCGTCAGCTTATTTCCGAGTCTTTTATTATTGCGCACGAGGACCTTTTCCCCAACTTCAAAGACTCTGTTTTGTCTTGAAGTGTTGATTCTGTCGAGGTTGGTCTGTTGCGCCTTGTCAATCTTGGCTCTAATAGCCGAGTTGACTTCGTCGCTGCTGGCATGGATAACTTCCGCTGTCCTACAATCCGTGACTGAGTGCAACGATCTATTGTATTCTACTGTAGCCCACAAAATTAATTCCACAGTGTCGTCAATTTTTTTTATCGATTTTGAGGCACCTGGCTATTTCTGCCAAGGTACTGTGGAATCTTTCCACTTGGCCATTGGAGCTACTGTGAAGTATTGGTTTTTCAGCAAGGACGTAATCGTTTCAGAATTGAAGGAAGCCTCATTGTCACAATAGATGGTTCTAGTTTTGTGGTAGAAATTTACGAATTGGAGTATAGGGGCCCGTACATCAACTATTGCCCTAGAAGATAAGGGCTGTACGATGGCGAACTTTGAGAACTTATCGATGCAAGTTAGGAAGATCTTTTTGTCGGTAGAAAAAATGTCAATATGTAACATCTCCCCTACATATGAAGGAATTGGGGTGCTTACTAACTCCTGTCGCTTGGGGTGGCGATCGTATTTGGCTTTATTGCAGACTGTCAATTCGCGACAACTTCGCTGGCCAGTTTTGACATGTTCGGAAAATGTAATCGCGAAGAATTTGCTTGGCGTTTTCCTGCGCAGCCCTGTGGGCGCGGTTGTGTTCGGCATTAACAATTTCCAGCTGTTCATTGGTATTTGTAATGTCAGTTACAAAGTTTTAACAGTGCCAAAATTTCGTTGCAGGGAACTCCTGCCTCAAGGCATGTTGAACACAAGCTAGTGTCGGAAAGTCGCAGTGGATCGCGTTTTCGACGTTGGCGTTGATGATTTCTTTAACAGATTCGACAAGTAGGTTTTTGTTATTAAAGTAAATAACGTGGCGAGTTCTAGCCAAAAACAATGAAGTCTCGCCGAAGTGGTTGGTTTGCCTCTTCCAAAATAATTTGGTTTCTGAAGCAGTTTAGGGGTTTATCAGTAGTCTCGATTGTGTGGTGTATAAAGGCCTTCCATCGCTTGATTTCAGCGTTGGTGTTTCTGTCAGATACCGCGTAAGTCAGCGGCTGGTGGTCTGTGAAGATCCGAACCTCCTGAGTGCCGTAAAGGTAGTTCTGTAGTTTGCCTATGGCCCAAACTATCGCCAACAATTCTCTTTCGTTGGTGGCGCAATCTTTAAGAGTACGCGAGATCATTGTAATGGGCCTCTTGTTCTGGGACAATACCGCGCCTATTCCACTGGCTGAAGCGTCAATGGTTAGGTCGAATGGTAATTTGAAATCGGGGTACGTCAGAATGACATCCTCTGATGCCAGGATATTACGCAGGTGGTCAAACGCATTGCGCTGGGTTTCATCAAACGTAATAGGAACTTTTTTCGACATGTTTTTACTGACCGTTCCGTTTTGCCCTTTGAGAATATGAGTAAGAGGCCTGGCAATGGAGGCAAAATTCTTGACAAAGCTTCTGTAATAGCTCGCCAGGAAGGTCCTGAGGCTAAACAGAGTTTTGGGTTCGGGGAACTCTTGTATTGCCCTGACTTTTTCAGGGTCTGTTTTTGTTCCCCCTCTAGTAACTATGAAGCCTACAAATTCTACGCTTTCTTTAAAGAATTGAGTCTTTTCTCGTGCCACCTTCATGTTGGCATCGATCAGTCGCTTAAGCACTATATCGATGTGCTTAACATGTTCGGTTTCGTTTTCGGAAAAATAATAACGTCATCGACGTAGACGTAACATATCTTGCCTATTTCTTCCCGCAGCACATCATCGATGGCTCTTTGGAATAGGCTACCTGCGTTTTTTAATCCGAAAGGTAGTCGGCAAAATTCGTATTTTCCTCCGTTAACTGAGAACGAAGTTTTTTCCCGGTCTTTCTCGGCCAAGTATATCTGATGATACCCTGACTTCAAGTCTAGGGTAGTAAAGTATTTGGCTTTCCCCAAGTTCGCCAGAATCATGGGAATGCTTGGCGTAGGGTAGCGATCGGCAATTGTTTGCTCCTTTAGTTTCCTAAAGTCGATTACCAAACGCTTCTTCCTGATGCAATTATCGTCAGTCCCCTTTTTGTCAACTACCCAAGTAGGGCTGTTGTACGGGGATCTGGAAGGCCTGATTATGCCATTGCTCAGCAGTTCCTTGATTTCGTTGTTAACAAAGTCTGCTGCCCCCATGGGGTAGGGGTATAATCTGGAGTAGACGGGTTCGTCACTCTTAGTTCGAATAGTGGCGATGACCGAGGTGTTGAAGGTTAGCGCCTCGTTAGAGGTCGAAAACACGTTTATTCTTTTCTGAATAACTTTTTTGAATTCGGCTTTCGCCGAATTTGGTACCACTATGTCATCGATTTTTGTAAAATTCACGTTTTCGCAGTCAAAGAATTTGAGTTATTCCGTGGAGTTTGCGAATTTTATTACGCTATTGCCTAAGTCCAATGCGACCCCTGCTCGCGTTAGCGAGTCAAAGCCAATTATGGCATCGAACGTGCTTAGCGTATTTAACAAAAAAAATGAGGTGTTTAGCCCAAAAATGCGCATCATGCATTTGTGCTTGACGCTACTGGAGCCGTGAATAGAGCTCACAGTAAAGGGGTGTCGACCGTCATTACGTTTTTTAGCTCCTTTATGGGCTTAACGTAATTTTTTGCCGCCCCCGTGTCGATAAGTATTTTTAATGTTCTATCAGCCAACTGTTGTTCGATGAACGGCAGTCGGGAGCGCTCCCTAAGAAATGTAGCAGGTCCTTAAGTTCGTCGGAGTCATTACCTTCTTCAATGCTGGCGACTTCCGCTTCAGCTGTGGCGGAGTACCCTGCCTCCTCCTGCTCATGGGATTGGGTTATGTTATTGACGCGCTGGCGTCTTTGTTGATATGAGTTCTGTCTTTTGTGAATGTTATTATTCTGAGGCTTTCCCCAATTAGTCTCCTGCCTAAGGGCGCTTCTGCCAGGGGCTGTCCTCTTGGGGCTTGCATTGGCTTTGCTTCGGAACGAAGTTAGGATTTTTATCCTCTCCTTTCCATTGCTTTCCCTGAAATTTATTGTTACGCCTGTTGCCATCGTGGACAAGGGACTTGTATTCTATGGCTTTCGCGTAGGAAGCCGCGAATGCACTTCTTTCAATGCTATTTTCGGCCTCCCGCGCTAGCGCTAGCGCAGACGGAAGGTCTTTTGGTTGTGCTGGCAGCACCAGTGCTTTAAGTGGTCTTTTCAGTCCAGCAATAAATGCGTGTAAGGCGTCGTCCCTAACCTCCTTATTCAGGATGGTTGCCGTGTCCGCACTATGCGACACAACTATTTTGTTCGTGACGAGCGTGAGTTTCCTCTCGACTTCGTCATAATATGCCATAAGATCGGCATCGCGTTATTGAACCATCTCCAGATTCTGACGTAGTACGCGTAGGGACGTTTTGTCCGCGTATGTGCAATCCAGCCTAGCCAGAATTGCATCGAAATTTAGCACGGTATTATGGGACGTGAGGAGCGATCGCGCGTTACCGCAAATTTTGTTCTTGATAATAACCACTGCTACATAGTGGGCCTCGCTGCCTTTGTATCTCTTGAATACCTCATACGCATCTGATGCGGCCTGCCTCCACGACACGTATTCATCGTGGCTGCCACTAAAGGTTGGGAGCGATTTTACAATGTCTAATTTGACATCGCACTTTATGGTGGGGTCCGGTGTTACCCTTTCATAAACTTCTACTTGGGGTGCCTGCACAGTTAATGAGCTGACCTGGTTTCTAACTGATTCAATTTCTGCTCGCCAGCGCTGCTCCTGTGTGGTTAGCGCGACGCTGACGGCATTTGTTATGAGCGCTTGTATCATTTCTGGGTTCATTTCTGATGAGTCTGGTTGTGTCGTTGTGGGACAAAATCCGATTTCTTCACTATCGTCACTGTCTACTTCTTGTTTTACTTCCCTATATTCCCAACTCATCGGCCGCAAACGGGGCTGATTGAGTTATCGGCAGTAATGCGTTTTGCGCACGACGTTTAGTTGGACAACACTTGTAGCCAATTCAGGGTCTTGCGACGATGGACAATTAATTTAGAGGAGTCACTACACGGTGGGTGAAGCACAGCAAATATCAAGAGAAAATATAATAATAAACCCGCTGAATTTATATGTGTAAAACTTGGCAATCGTTTGGTGGAGTCGCTGCACAGTGTGTGGAGTCACACAAAAATTCGATAAAACATCACAACAAAAACGCTGAGTTTATACATCCCAAGAAAAATTCCTGTTGCGAAATGGTTGGAGCGAAGCAACCGGCTTAGCAATCACACAGGCACACTGGACACAAAATTTCTGTTTTTTTTTGTATTTAAAAATAAACACATGCAAATCAAGTATATTCACAGAATAATCAAGGGAAAAGGTGAGGGGCAAATTTTCCCATTCGTAATCGCCACTCAAAAATGCAAATAAATATATATTTCAAATAATTGCTTTTGTTGTATTTTTAAATTTAAATTTAAATTTAAATTGCTAGCTCTGGCACAAGTTTGTAAGTAAAATTTTGTTAATATTTATTGACTTGTATTGAGTTTTTAATGGTAGGGTGTGGATAATTCGTAGACACTTTATTTATTATAATATCACGTATTGACCTGGATGCTATCTTAGGCGCACAGTCACTTACATTTTATGTTCCTCAGGGTGAGATTCGAAGAGTGAATAATATGTAATATTATCCAGTAGTTGGGCGTCAATTAACGAGTGTGAGGGGAGGGGAACGGTCGATGTGGGGTCCCTCGCCGCTGTCTCCAATAATTCGTAGCTGGTTGGCCGTACTGCTCTTATGTTGAGATAGGGAGATTGCTGTCTCCAATAATTCGTAGCCGGTTGGCCGTACTGCTCCTATGTTGAGATAGGGAGATTAGGGTGGAAGGGAACTGTCCTTCGATACCGCTGGCCTAGAGACTCAGTCGGAGTTTCATTAGTAGGAGCTGGTGCTCTTAGTTTATTGAATACAAAATATGAACTGAACTTAAGAACTAACAAAAGCTCATGCATGACCGGATGCCCGTGGCAGACCGCTGACCATGCACATTTTGCAGAAGTCATACGATCGCTGTCAGCCAATGAGACAAAGCCACGGCCCATAATGGCACAATATGTTGGCTCAGCTCTCGGGCCCATTAGGGCGGAGCAAAATTAAGGTGGACCACACATGAGTGGTATAAGAAGTGTAATAATAATAATAATAAAAATGATTAATATTAATAAAGGGAATATGAATTGGCCTGCTCAGCCTAAGCTGGGAGTTGGTTGTTAACTTATACTGAAACTGTCCTTGTGGCGTTACAAACGATGTATACTTTATAGAACTTTCTTTAATACCGACTTGAAACTACCCACTTTTTAAATCAATAACCGAAAAACAATCCTTTCCCTCCAAATACTTAAGACAATCTTCTATTAAAAGCAAAGGGAAATTATCACGAAATGTGCACTTATTAAGGCTTCTGTAATCAACACATAATCTGATTTCACCGGTTTTTTTAACTAATACAATTGGGGAGGCAAATGGTGAATTACTCGGACGTATTATGTTATCGTGTAACAACTCTTTAATTGTATTATACAACAGAGATGCACAAGAAGTAGTTAAATCAAATTTATTATTATCAAGTACTGACATTTTTCCATAGTCTGAGTTCTTTGGATTAATTATAATTGTAAAGCGTCAATAGCGTTTCTGCCAAGAATCATAGCAGCAGGTAATATATCATCGAGAACAACAAAAACTTCAATTTCATAAACTTTCAAATTAAACTTAATATAGCATTTAACTGCGCCGCATAGCAAAATATTTCTTCCATAAATTCCACGGTATTTACTCTCGAATGGGTTGGCTTACGTAACATCTTTTGCTTACGAAGCTAACCGCGCTACCGGTATCAAAAATAACATTAATTACTATAAATTCTGTGAATCTAAGTTCATTTATATTAAAACTTACTAATGTTTACCAATTATGTCAGCAACAGCTTGTTGATCTTCCACACTCGCCACTGTTTGCTGCAGTCTTCTAGTCAAACGCTTCGGGCAGCTACGGAATTGATGATCCACGCCTCCACAAGTAAAGCAGCTATACGGTGGACGTATGGGCTTGTTGCAATCCTTTATCATATGTCCCGGCTGACGACAATTGTAGCATTTTAGAGCTGGAAATAACATCGGCGATGTATCGATACATCGATGTCTTCCAAAACTCGGGAAACATCGAGGTTTTCAAACATCGATGTTCGATGTTTCCCCTTTACCCATCACTACTTGGCAGAAAAGTATCTTGGTAAGCTAAGCACATTTTTGATTAATTAAGTAAAATAAACTAAAATAAACGTTCAAATTGGTATACATTTCGACAAATATTGGTGTTGGCGGCGCTTCGATATGGAGAAGACCGCCAACACCAGAATCCACAGCAGAGTCCAACATATTATTCAGTTTTTTACAAACTAATCAATTTCAAAAAATTCATAGCGGTCGAGCGGATTTCATATTGGCTTTGCGACAATACTTTAATGGCAGTAACTTGGACCCAGCCCAATACCCTTTGGATTATTGGAAGGTACACAAAATAACAATTTATTTGGTAACCAACTTAAAAATCATATTTCTTCTTTCAACAGATATCAAATGACGCCGGATTCAAAACATGCGTTTTTAAATACTTCTGCGTACCGGCCACCTCTACTGAAAGGGAGAGGATGTTCAGTAAAGCTGGACTAGTTGTTAGCGAGAAGAGAAGCTCTCTAAAACCAAAAAATGTCAATATGATGATTGGATAATTTAGTTTTAGTTATGTAACTTTTTTCTTATTTTTTTGAGTAGAACTTTATACTGTTTTTTATTTTATTTTTAATTGAATTGTAAATTAATTTTATTTTTTGTGTTGAACGAGTAGTTTAAGTTTCACTTTGAATTTGCAGGAAACAAAAACAGAAAACAATGGATCTCAAATAAAGCATAACTTTTTATAATGAACTTACACGTTGGATTTATTTGTGGTATTCGTTTATAATATTATATGGAGTAAAAACATTTTTCAAAATTACAACCAAAAAAAACTCGATGTATCGATACATCGATGTTTTTTTCTGAAAAACATCGAAACATCGATGTAGGTAAAAATCGATGATTTTCCAGCTCTATAGCATTTCATATCATGAACGCTTTAAGTACCACGACCAGCGTAAGAATTTGGCAGTGATAAAGGGATTTGATCATACTCTATCAAACGGCGACGCAATTGGTCAAGACTCTCGCAAAAATAAAGTGACGCAGTAATAACACTCGTGTCGTTTAATCCGCCAACAATGTGCTTAATTGTTACGAACTGTTTTTTTCGGTGGCAATTCCGTGTAGCAGGATTGCTACGTCGTAGTATGTATGTATGTGTATGTTAATGTTTTCCTTCTAGATCATTCGTGTAAGTTCTAAGAATAAGTTGTTGTTGTTGTACGATGCCGCTCACTGTTCTCTATCTCTCTCATCGCTCTCACACTCTCCCAATGAGTCGGGGGTTGATGCGGATCGTGAGCTGAGAGCGAGAGCAGTTGAACGCCGACCGTGATCCTGAACAGACGAAATTATAAAATAAAGACTAGAAGTACATATATATGTGTGTTGGTGTTTAACTTTGGGGGAATATATCATACCCCTACATCCGCTAGCTCAGTCTTTTCTCAGGGCAGAGTACCCCTAATGCCACAGCTCGCAACATAAATATCGATAACTTCACGGTCTCACATTACTAAACTATCGGTCATCACTAAGACAAAAACGTAAACAAAGCCAAAAATTTACAAAGATTGACGGAAAAATGGATTACATTTGGTGGCTATCGGTGACCTAGCCCAGCGCTCCCACCCAACCATGGGTGCGCTCGAGGTGCTGCAGGGCACCACCCATACTCAGTCGGCAGGAGCCCCTTCCTCGCGACTACGGCGGTTCCATCTCCCCCACTGGGAATGTTTACTCACACATTGTGGGTTTTACAAAGGTTTAATAAATATCGTAAGTACAATCGTTTATATACATGCTCCTCTTAACAGATCTATCCTTCCTCAGCCTTTAGGACCGAAACCTGGCCGCCGTCTTCAACATTTACGCGGTCAAAGCAGAGGATTGGTTTTGCTGGAAAAGGGTAAAGGCGCCGCGGAAACTATGCTCTACCAGTCATGTATTGGTAGAGCTCGCATGGAAACGCGGCCCTCAAAGGAACATACGCGATGCGCGTGTGTATGGTCACCTAATCCTGAGGAGCTCCAAGGGAAAAGAAGGGACAGGCCGAAAAGGTACGTAACTGCACTTTAAGCTATACCATTTAAAACTAATGCTCGCGACCTTTTAAATTTTAGGCAAACAACGAGGACAAATAAGGCTCTCGGGACTAACTCCGGATAAATTCACAAACAGGGAAGTAGATATCAATACATACAGGGTTGCCCATACTCGACGGACCCATGTTTTTTTTTTTTAAATCAAAGAAAAAAATACAAATTTGGCGGTTGGCAATCTTAATCATTTAGTTTGTTCCAAGTAGATTCGTTTACATCAATTTTTGAATATGATATCTTTCAAATGGCCGCCTCTGGCGTTGATGGCGTATTGTGCCCTTTTTGCAGCATTTTCCATCGTTTTCGCCGACATTTCGGTCGGAATAGCGGCTATTTCTTCACGAATGTTGTCCTTGAGCTCTTCTAGGGTCCTTGGCTTGTTAACGTAAACTTTTGACTTCAAATATCCCCACAAGAAGAAGTCAGGCGGCGTCAAATCGGGCGAACGCGGTGGCCAGTCCAAATCACCACTTTTCGACATGTTCTTGGGGACATCTCAACACTGGCTCGTACGGCAGCGATATTCTCGTCCGATCGCCTTGGTCGACTTTTATTTGGCCTCTTCGGATTAGAAAGAGCCTCACCAGTCGTAAATTTTTCGTATAAACGCTTAATGGTGTTCTTAGAAGGCGCACTTTTCACATTTTTTAATTTTTTAAAAGCACGTTGAGTTTTCACAATTGACTTGTTCTGTTGAATGTAAATTTCAACTATTTCAGAGCGCTTGCGTGGCGTGTATTGTTCCATCGTAAAAATCTGCTTGGACTGACGCTTCAAACGCGGTATGTCATTAAGCGATCTGGCATCTCTGTCAAAAGTTATGGCGTCGTCAGATGGGTCCGTCGAATATGGGCAACCCTGTATATATAATAAAGGTACAAATGTATTTAAATTTTCCTAAATTTCAGCCACTATTGGGCCGGGCCTGGAGGCAATGATAGCCCGGGCGGAAGAGTTCTCGACCCCGACTGCCTTTATAAATTATAAATATTAAACACTGAACTACTATCTAACATTAACCTCACTCACTATTTAATTTTAAGCACAAAGACAAATTTGTAGTTTCCCGTCTACCTGGCTGGACAGTATGGCCGCGACTATCTCGACATCTGCTGATCATCGTTCATACCCCCTGCCATATTACATGGCCTCTCTCAAATTGGGTCATTGGATACATGGTCCATTTAAAGTAATCCCAGAGCGAACCGGGATTAATCTTCAAATGGCCAGATCGCCCGCCAGACTCATCCCGCTGCTGCAACTATCGCCCTATCGACCTAACCTATCGACAAAGTCCCTCCCATCCGACTCCAACTGCAACATAATCAAATCACGATCTTCCAACTCAGCTTGGCGTGCAATACTGCACATGGATATAAAGTATTAAAATGCAGTTTCATCACTTTTTTTCTTACGGCGTCTGAGCTGCTCACATATCTCCAGTTTTGTGTTTTTACTTTCAAAAACATCCATCATCTGAGTTCGCAAAGCATCCCAATCAGCAGCACCTTGATAACTTTTTGCTGGTTCAATGAGAAGACGCCTCGCATATAACCATTAGCGATTGAGTGGTACTCCCAACACTGCACGTGCAGTTTCAAACTCTTCAATCCATAATTTGACAGGAATGCCATCCGCTCCCGAAAAGGGCTCCACTACCGCCATTACATCTGCGTATCACCCCGTAAAAAAATTGCGGCCATTTTTGTACCAACTTGGTTCCGTTCTATGTCGCATAGCGTTGTTTGAAGTCCTGCTACTCCTCGACAAACATCAGCCAGATCCTCTCGAAACGTGCGCTTATCCAGTCCAACCCTGCAAGCATTTTCTATCGCGGAAGACACTATTAAGTGACTTCTAGAAGATGAAAACGATCGTCCGCGATATCGCATTCGGATCGCGGAAGTGACTCCCGTCGGGAAGAAATGTGCCATTTCGGCGACACTTCTACAAGTGTCGCCGAAGTCACTTCTGGAAGTGTCGCCGAAGTGACTCCGAGAAGTGTCGCCGAAGTGGCACATTTCTTCCCGACGGGAGTAACTTCCGCGATCCGAATGCGATATCGCCGAAGTAACTTCTGGAAGTGTCGCCGAAGTCACTCCTAGAAGTGTCGCAGAAGTGGCACATTTCTTTCCGAAGGGAGTCACTCCCGCGATCCGAATGCGATATCGCCAAAGTAACTTCTGGAAGTGTCGCCGTAGTCACTTATCATTATTATCACTCAAAAGTGACTTTACATGTGCTTGTAGAAGATACCTAGAAGAGTCTTTCCCAATTGGAAAATCTTGAATACAAACATATTTTTTTTATTTTTAATATTTTTCATTTATTTTTTGTATACGTGCTTTGTCCACTTGTATACACGGTCCCTGGCATGTAGGAAATTTTTCTGAACAATGTTATTTAGGTCCAGCTCCGTCGACATAAAAAATTTATTAATAACCATTTCTAAAAGAAACAGAAACAAAAATTGTTTTTGTTCAGTCAAAGTAAAAATAAAGTAGAATACATTACCTTTTACAATGAAATATGTTGAGAATCGTTGGATGCTGGGTTTCTCCGCAGTTACACGCCAAGAAATGTCCACAGCTAGCTTGTCCGTATAAAGGTTTAAATAATCGTACAGCTCACGATAAGCACGTAATTTCGCACGCTTTGTTGGGGGGGACATTTAAATATGTTAAGCAATTAAAAACAATTAGAAAAAACAAAGCTATATTTTTAAAACGCACAAATTTGATACAAAACCGCACTGTCCACAGACAAATCACGCAACGAAATGACGTTCGGGCGAAAAATAACGGCGTGGGTCAAAAGGAAGACCCAAAAACTTTTCAGAAAAAAAGGGTAACGGAAAATTAAAAAAAAAATCTTTTTATCGCGTGTTTTACTCACTACTATCGTCTTTCTATCGCGCAGAAGAGTCTCAGAAGTTACGTCTTCGCGATCCCGACCCTTTTTGTTTTTGTAAAATGTGTACTATCGCCTTTCTATAGCGCCAAAGTGTCTCAGAAGTTACTTCTTCGCGATCACGACCCTTTTTGTTTTTCTAAAATGTGTTCTATCGTGTTTCTATCGCGCAGAAGTTACTAAAAAGTGACTTCTGGACGACAGGCGATAGAAATATCGCCCTTTTGCTTGCAGGGAATCTGAGCCACGTGCTGCATAAGAGGTTCTGCATGGGCTATCTTGTCTTATAAATCGATGTCACCTCCCGCAGCTTGATCTTCAGACACGATTTTGCTTGTCTGGTGCCGCGAAATTATGCTGCCGCCAACAGCCTGATCTTGCAACACAATGTTGATTGCAGCTGCCTGACCATGTTCATCATCCGGGCCAGTCTCATGCTTGTCGCTCATTTTGAACAAAGTGTTTGCCGCAATGCGCAATTGGTGTATGGAAGCCCCGACGTCAAAATGCACTTCGTTGGCTCTCAATAGCTGTAATAACTCTTCCTTTGATTGCTTCAATATATCAGAATACAACATGGGTACTATATGTGAAAGCTCTGGGCAACCACCCCACACCTGAATTGTAAATGATGCTTTTTAATTTAATGATTTTATTCCTTCTCTTTTAATGTTACGCGTGTTCTCTCTTCTTTTTAAATTACAAGTGGCCTATTTATCTCGACAATCGAGTTCACCATGTAATCGATATCTGTTATCTTATCGATCCTTAATATAAAGTTACATTATAGAAAGTACACACTAAAATACAATGAATAACATTATGTTCACACTTAATACTATTTACTATATATTCACATATGTTTACAATGTTCACACTTAATACTATTTAGTACATATTCACATATGTTTACAATGTTCACACTTAATACTATTTAGTATATATTCACACATGTTTACAATTTGGAAATGATTCGAAGCCTCTTGCTAAGTATAAATTGGTACACTAGGCTTCGGAATCGACATGCCAAGTTGCAACTTCCTGGCTTTAATAGTTTCCGAGATCTTAGCGTTCATATGGACCGACAGGCAGCCGGACGGACGATCATGGCAAGTAACGGGTATATCAATAGAGCACTGTTGTACAAATAATAATTTAAAAAAATGTTTTAAAAATTAAATGTTATTTTTTTAATGTTTTAATATGTTTTAAAAACAGTAAGTCGGAAATAATACGAAGACTCTTGGTAAGTACACATTGGTACACTAGGCGACCCCAAACTGCCCCAAAATTCCATTCGTTTTTTCAATTTTTTCTTTTGTCATTTCTTTGTTATATATTTTGACAAAGTGTTTTATTATTTTTTTTTAAATTAAGCCTCCTTTATTAAAAACCAATTATAAAACCAATCGCTACCGCTGCAAACAACACAAAAACTAAGCTGGTTAATTTCAAATAAGCGAAAATACGCTAAAACCCAAAGAAATTTAGGTTTCAACACACAAAATCGGTGTAATGACTTAAGCTAGCACATAATTATTTTATCTTATAATAATAAATAAGTGCCACGCTAATAAAAGCTCAACGACCTACGAACAAAATAAAGACCGACTAATTTCCACGAGCCAAACAGACGGTTACTTTTCGTATGTCTCATCGCGTGATAGCGAAGTTCAAAAAACGACCCAACTGTCGGTCGATAGCCAAAGAGTACGATCTTGCTCACCATGCTTACTTACGGCTACCCCTACTCCTACGGCGTGGAGTCAACAATGCAAAACCCCCCCACCATCAGTTTCGACCCCTGGCGCACCAACAACATGCAACGGTAAAACTTCTGCATCCGCTCTAAATTTGTCAGCAACAACTACAGCTACGGCAAAAAAACCAACAACAACCACAGCTACGACTATTATTTCGGAATCGACTGCAACCGCAGCTCTAAATACAACGGCAAAAAAGCCACGACAACAAATCAAAACCAAATCAAAATTCAGCAAGCGGGTTCGGCCATACAGACCGGACTAGAACGGTACATCCATATCAAGCGTAAGCTTAGCCCGCAGAATACCGCGGTAGGTAACAAGTCAAAAATAAACCGTGTCCAAGTAGAAGATATATTACCTGGGAGATCCGACAGCAATAGATTTGCGCTTCTAGCAGAAAATGAACCAGAACGGGCTCAGGGGACCCAACCGAAAACTAAGCCCCCACCAATTTACATTAGGGAGAAAATTTCGAACGCCTTGGTCAACAAAATTGTTGCGCTAACCGGGGACGGAAACTTTCATGTTGTTCCGGTCAGGAAGGGGATATCCATGAAACCAAGCTTCAGACCAAATCTGAAGAACATTTCCGAGCAGTATCCAAATACCTGAACGAAGCTAGGAAAAGCTACTACACGTACCAACTAAAAAGCAGCAAGGGCCTGCAAGTGGTACTAAAAGCCCGAGCCCGACATAACCGCCAAGGAAGTTATCGATGCTCTCAAGGAAAAAGGGTTTTCCGCAAGGAACGTCAGTAACATTATAAACAGGAAAAAAAGAGCCGCAACCACTCTTCAGGGTCGAGCTGGAGCCAGACAGCAGTCTTGAAGAAAAATGAAGTGCATCCCATTTATAACCTGCAATACTTATTGCACCGAAGAATTAACGTGGAAGAGCCACATAAAAGGAACGGCCCAGTGCAATGCACAAATTGTCAGGAGTATGGACACACCAGGGCATACTGTTCACTTCGAACAGTCTGCGTAGCTTGTGGAGACTTCCACAATCCGGCTAACTGCCCTGCCAACAAAGAAGACCCCAAAAAGAAAAAATGCGTTAACTGCCAAGGTAACATCAAGGCAAACTACAGGGGCTGTCCGATCTACAAGGAGATGAAGGACCGCATGCGAAAAGTGATAGCAACGCGTCATCAGAATACCCAAAATGCGTACACTTACTCGCGTACTACGCCGGAAGTATTTTTCGGCACGGCTGCAAGGTCCTCATTTGGTCAACTAAATACCCAGAAGGGCTTCTCTCGATCGGGGACGGAAAACCCACTCCTGTCTAATCTAGGAAATGCTCGGCAGATCCAAGTACAGTCGCAAAGCACTCTGGAAACTATGATGGTCACCATGCAACAAAGTATGATGGAATTCATGTCATTCATGAAAACGACCATGCAAACACTGGTTCAAAACCAGAACATGGTGTTACAGCTACTTGCAGCTAAGCAGTCCAAATAATCAGATGGCAAATCTACGAATAACAATGTGGAACGCCTATGGCATTTCACGGCAAAACCTTGAAGTAACACAGTTCCTGAATGAAAATCATATCGACATTATGCTACTGGTAGAGACGCACCTCACAAACAAATACAACTTCCAAATAAGAGGCTACACATTCTACCGCACAGACGATCCAGATGGTAAAGCCCACGGCGGAACCGGCATCCTAATCAGGGAACGCATCAAGCACCACTTTCACCAAAGGTTTTCAACTAATTACTTGCAAGCCACGTCTATCAAAGTGCAGTCAGGCAACGGAAACCTCACCATAGCCGCTGTCTACTGCCCGCCTTGATTTACAATTCCTGAAGGACAATTCATGGACTTCTATAACTTGCTTGGAGATCGCTTTATAGCTGCCAAACACACGCACTGGGGATCACGCCTTGTGACTCCCAAAGGAAGGCAATTATACAATGCAATCATAAAACCGAACAACAAATTAGACTATGTTTCCCCTGGCAGCCCCAGGAAAGTTCCAGACCTAATAGACTTTGCGGTGACAAAAAACATTCCCCGCAATATAATAAGCGCCAAGGCGCTTTCGGACCTGTCGTCAGACCATGCTAATAACTCTTTTTCAAAGCACAAAAACTGCAGATCACCCCCTCAGCCTGACGTCGCACAGAACCAACTGGTTAAAATATAAAAAGTATGTAAGCTCACACATCAAATTAACCCCTCACTTCAACATCGAAGCGGACATCGACTGCTCTACCGATGCTCTTGAAGAAGTATTCGTGGAGGCAGCCACTATCTTAACACCACAAGGCAGGGACGTGCAAACCAACCACTTCAAAACTAATCTGCAAATTGAACTGCTAGTCCTAGAAAAGAGGCGCCTGCGACGTGCCTGGCCAACCAACAGATCGCCATCATCAAAACAACGTCTTAAGGAAGCCACTCGCACTCTAAATTGAGCTCTAAAGAAAGAAACAGAAAATGCACAGCTGCAGTACATTAAAAAACTTTCGCCTACCAGTACAAAACATCCTCAGTAGAGGGCTCACCCAAATCTAAGCTCTTCAATCGAAACGACGAAGATAGAGCCGAAACGTTTGCTTTTCATCTCAGGAACGTCTTCCAGCCGAACCCTGCCACTGGTTCATTTGTCCTACCACAAATCGATTCTGAATCTATTTCCCTACCACCATTGTTTCAGCCAAAGGAGATCGTGAAAGAAAAAACTGAAAACGAGAAGGCCCCCGGCGGTGACCAAATAACCCCAAAAATGTTAATTGAACTTCCAAACTCTGCCATTGAGGTTATTTGTAAGCTCTTCAATGGGATCATAACTCTCGGCTACTATCCGAAAAAAGGAAAAATTCTATTATCATTATGAAACCGAAGTCCGGAAAAGACCACACAATTCCGTCATCCTACAGAACAATTAGTTTATTATCGTGTCTGTCTAAGTTGTTCGAAAAATGCCTTCTAATTCGCATAATACCATATCTAGGAGCACACAATGTTATCCCTGCTCATCAATTTGTCTTTCATCAAAACCAAGGATCAATCGAACAAGTTAACAGAATAACAACAGAAATACGCACAGCCTTTGAGCATCGGGAATACAATATTCCTCGATGTATCTCAAGCCTTCGATCGAGTATGACTAGATGGCCTCATGCACAAAATCAAAACACACTTGCCTGATTACACTCACAAGCTTCTTGAGTCGTATTTATACAACAGAACCTTCGCAGTAAGGTGCAACACAACAACATCCGACGACTACATTATCAAAGCTGGAGTCCCGCAAGGAAGCGCGCTACGGCCTACTCTGTTCCTCCTATACACAGCGGATATCCACCTTGACAGACGACTTACCTGGAAAAGACACATCGAACGCAAGAAAGTACATCTAAAACTAAAAGACAGCAGCTGCCACTGGATTCTTAACGCTCGTTCGCCCCTGCGTCTGAACTACAAGGTTTTGCTCTAGAACTCCACTCTCAAGCCCATCTGGACCTATGGCTCCCAGCTGTAAG
This sequence comes from Drosophila subpulchrella, assembly GCF_014743375.2. Classification (NCBI taxonomy): domain Eukaryota; kingdom Metazoa; phylum Arthropoda; class Insecta; order Diptera; family Drosophilidae; genus Drosophila; species Drosophila subpulchrella. Next base: position 707,335 of record NW_023665698.1, on the reverse strand, counting down.
GGAACGCCAGCAGCAGCAACATAGACATTATACAACGTTCAATCGAAAATCCTGCGAACTGTCACTGCGGCACCATGGTATATTCGCAACCAAAACATCCACAGGGACCTAGGCACTCATACCGTAAAAGATGAAATAGACAAACAAAAAGCGTCCTACAACGAAAAACTCTCTGTGCACCCCAATCGCCTCGAAAGAGGCTTGACTTGGGTTTCCAGCCGATCCCGTCTACAACGCAACGATCTGCCAAGCCAGCAATAACTTTCGGGCCCCTTTAGCACAACATCAGTCATATGACTGTGAGTTAGATTCTTCCGATTTTGATAAAATTTAATTCGAAATTCAAAACTAATAAAAAAATGTTATTTCCAAGTAATGGAGGTAATATGTTAAAAAACACCGAAGCTATAATTTGTATCATATTATTTTCCCATAATTTTTCCGATCGTTCCTATGGCAGCTATATGGTATAGTCGTCAAATTTTGATAAAATTTTTTTTTCCGATTATTCATATGGGAGCTATAAGATATAGTTGTCTGATCCGGCTGGTTCCGACTTATATACTACCTGCAAAATAAAAAAGACTTTTGTGAAAGTTTCAGCCCTATAGCTTTAAAACTGAGAGACTAGCTTGCGTAGAAACGGACGGACAGACGGACATGGCTAGATCGACTCGTGATGTTGATCAAGAATATATATACTTTATGGGGTCGGAAAAGTCACCATCACTGCGTTGCAAACTTCTGACTGAAATCATTATACCCTCTGCAAGAGTATAAAAACACGAAAACGAAAATTATTTTAAGATGGGTGCTAAGTACAAATTGGTACACTAATCGACCCCAAACTGTCCCAGAATTACACTTGATTTGCTTCTAATTTTTTCTCTTGCCATTGGGACGTCATGGCCTCCACATTTTGCTGTCTCGGTCTCTGGCAAATGGAAATAGCCAATCCGTTGAGTATGACCCCATACTACAAAAATACCACATGTACTATTAGAAGGGTATTTCTTTGTTTAACCATTTTACAATACTGGCAATGGTTGCCTTATATTTAATTGCATGTATATAACGAAAAATTTAAAAGGCGTTTAGTTGAACATTGAATTCAAAACTAGTTTCAAATTACAAGCCAGTTTTATTATTCTGAAATTGAAATTGCATTCCTATGCCTAAACAATTATAAATTATTTTTATAAATAGATTCACGGCATTCCTTCCCATCTTCCCTACATCTATACTTAGTAATAAAAGAAGTCCCTAAAAAACGGCAAGTAGCACCTGCAGCAAAAATGGCTTGACATAAAAGTATAAAAAAAAAACAGAAATTCGAATATAATTAGAAGACTTTTTATACTTAAATTGGTACAATAGGCGACCCCAAACTGCCACAATATTCTACAACTTTTTTTATTTTTTCATTTGCTATTTCTCTGTTATTAATTTTGCCAAAGTGGTTATATGTAATATTTCTTATATTATATTATTATTTTAAAATAGTATTTCTTTGTTTAACCATTTTACAATACTGGTAATGGTTGGATTTTATTTAAATGCAAACGATTTTTTTCAGACCTGAAGACGATTTCCTTGTTACTTTAGAGGCATAAGCTCCATTAATGTAAGGTCCATGGTCCTCTCGTAGACTTTTTTCCTGAAATACTTTAAATACTCTTCATGCCAAAAAAATCGAAGTCGGACCATCCATAAAAAAGTTATAAGCAAATACAGCAAATTTTTCCTTTGCCACCTTCTTGATACGATAACCTTTCTAGTGAGTCCAATACTGCGTACTTATTAGACAACTTGTTTCAATCCACTTACTCGTCTATTAGCTATGATCCTACCTTATTCCTCACTATAATCATAACCCATTTCTTACTTAAACTATATTGTAATTCGCCTAATTAGCGGGGACGATGTTTTTAAGAATCTTTAAACAGTAATATGTCTTTCGCCTCAGTTACGTATTTTGTACCAAGCTGTTTTGCTTGTGCTAACCCGATGTAAACACCTCTGGGTCTCACCGCAGGACAAGGGGATATCTTTATCCTTGAGGACCTGTCGCCGGCACGGGTACCCTTTAATGACAAAGCGATGATCGCATCGCGATAACGTAACGAAAGTTAATAGTACTAGAGCACTACACAGGCGGTGAGCTGACAAAGGTTAGCTGCTAGTTGAGATAGTGTAGTGTTACGAGCCCCTGGAGAGAAATGAGTTGCATTCTAAAAGAGGTCAGTGAATTTTGATTATATAAAAAGTTTGCATAGTATGCTTGTGGTATTGCTCCCAATATGACTACTAATTGATTTCTTAAGCTCTGGTCATGATTAGTAACAATGCTTACGAACAGATGCTTTGTGTGAATTATTCTTAAAACTTTTCCCGATACCATTTCTCTGTTCTTATTCTTCTGAGATTTGAAAGGTATCTTTTATCGATCCACTTTATGAAAAGGGGATCAAATCTGACATTAGTAACTAGCGCGGTATTGCAGAAACATGTGCGATCCCTACGTTTTTGAACAGTATATTATTGCTCAATAATGTCCCCAGCTTAGCATGGCTTCTTGAAACGTATGCAATACTTTTAAGATTTACTTCAGTAATTAAAAGCAGGTTTAAAGTTAATACTCAATCTGATATTATTATTATTGACTGGTGTTCCCCAAGGGAGCCTCCCGTGACCTCTTCTGTTTAACAAATTAATAAATGACTTTCCTAAGGTAGGTTTGTCTTCTCACTTTAAGGCGTATGCTGATGATGTGAACATTTTATGTATTCCCGAAGCTTCGAATTCACGCTAATAAGAATCGTCGGACCTGCCATGGTGTTCAAAAATTGTTTCCATTTTTTTATTCGTCAAAGCTTTAAAATAGGGATAGATAGCGCCTTACCAAAAAAAAGGTTGCAATCTGAAATTTGCTTTTATGCATATTGCACTAAACAAACACATTAATCAACGGGAACCAAATTTTTTTTTAAAAAGTATCACTGTGGACGGCAGTCCACGTAGTGACGAATCGCACCAGTGTGGGAATGTATAGCTACAGAATTGAAAATCTGATGTGATGGTCCGATCATAACGACTGATGCAATCGAAAGGTATTGCAAGAGTTAAATGGATTGCATACCTAAACTTTAAAAATTGCAATTGGTTTAAAGAAAAAGAGGTAAAAGTGTAAAATTAAGAAAATGTAAGCTGTTGTGGACGGCAGGGATACTAGTTGAGTTCTTACTGAAAATACGCGTCGAACGGCACCTCAATTTTTAAAATCTGATGCTCCTCTCAAAAGCAATTCCAAGAACAAGATGTTGGAGGACTTTTCAAAATTAAAATTTGTTCTCTTTGTCAGTTTGTCAGATCTCAGTTTAAGGGATCTGGAATCATTTAAATGGTGTTAAATAGATCGATATAAAAACCATTAATTTACCAAACGCGCTAGTTTGGCGTTAAAGCAGCTACAAATAGCTAAATTATATACGCCCCTAACTTGTGAACTACTAAAGCTTTAAAAACTGCATTTGCTACAATACAAAGGTATTTCAAAATACTATGCTCGCCCTTCAGTTCTGCAGTAGGGCCGCGGTGACATGGCTCAAGGCAAAAAGCTTTTTTGGCATTTTCGGTAAACATATACGAAAGTAAATTAAAATGGAACATTGTCTTAATATTTCTGTAATAAGTTTATAGTTTTCTAAAATAGGACAGCTCTTTACATACAATGCTCACAAAGGAACAACAGGTAAGGGTATAGAAACTTCAGCTTGCAAAAATTCGCTTCCTTTCTTATTATACCCGTTACTCGTAGAGTAAAAGGGTATACTAGATTCGTCGGAAAGTATGTAACAGGCAGAAGGAAGCGTTTCCGACCCAATAAAGTATATATATTCTTGATCAGGATCACTAGCCGAGTCGATCTAGCCATGTCCGTCTGTCCGTCTGTCCGTCTGTCCGTCTGTCCGTCTGTCCGTCTGTCCGTATGAACGCTGAGATCTCGGAAACTATAAGAGCTACAATACTGGGATTTGGCATGCAGATTCCTGAGATTCCTGCGCAGCGCAAGTTTATTTCAAAAGAGTGCCACGCCCACTCTAACGCCCACAAACCGCCCAAAACTGTGGATCCTACAGTTTTGATTCTAGAACAAAAATTTTAACTGAAATGTATTGTTCTTATCAATACCTACCGATTGACCCAAAAAAAGTTTGCCACGCCCACTATAACGCCCACAAACCGCTCACAAACTTCAAAAAATCGTAAATATGAACGCGGATATCTCGGAAAATATCAAAGATAGAGAAACGGGATTTCAGATTTAGATTCCGTAGGCTTGAGCGCAGCGCAAGTTTGTTACGCGAATATGCCACGCCCACTCTAACGCCCACAAACCGCCCAAGCCTGTGGCGCCCACAATTTTCGTGCTAGATAAAAAATTTAAACTGAAATGTATTGGTCTCGTCAATACCTATCGATTGATTTAAAAAAAACTTTGCCACGCCCACTCTAACGCCCACAACGCTTAAATCTGTCTACCGCCGGTAGGTGGCGCATTTGCTGCTTGCATATCTCCATTTTCCTTTGGTCCCTTTAGCTGAGTAACGGGTATCTGATAGTCGAGGTACTCGACTATAGCGTTCTTCCTTGTTTTTATATTGTAAATTCTAGCCGAAAGTTAACAATTTTGGGTACAGGGAGGAATTGGCCATAGTTGCTGGGACTTTTGGCCGGAATAAATTGATATTTACAGGCTTACTTAAGGAGTAGTATTTACATGTTAATGGGAAGAGATAGAGATTGACAATTTAAATTAGTTGAAGCAGATCAGCTGGTTTTTAAAAGTTAAGGACTTACTGGAGATTTTTAATTTGAGTTACAAGGTCTGTGGGTTTGAAGTGCGGTGCAGTCGTTGACGATGTATGAGATCGATATGGCGTCTGTGGTGCAGAATCGGCATTGGCTGAGAGAATCGGTACTAGCAGGTCAATCTTGTGTGTCCAAGGCGAAGACAAATGATTTTAGTTAATTTTTATACCCGTTACTCGTAGAGTAAAAGGGTATACTAGATTCGTCGGAAAGTATGTAACAGGCAGAAGGAAGCGTTTCCGACCCCAAAAAGTATATATATTCTTGATCAGGATCACTAGCCGAGTCGATCTAGCCATGTCCGTCTGTCCGTCTGTCCGTCTGTCCGGATGAACGCTGAGATCTCGGAAACTATGAGAGCTAGGCTATTGAGATTTGGCGAGCAGATTCCTGAGCTTCTTACGCAGCGCAAGTTTGTTTCAGTAGAGTGCCACGCCCACTCTAACGCCCACAAACCGCCCAAAACTGTGGCTCCTACAGTTTTGATGTTAGATAGAAAATTTTAACTGAAATGTATTAGTCTTGTCCATACCTATCGATTGACCCAAAAAAATTTTTTCTACGCCCACTCTAACGCCCACAAACCTCCCAAGAAAAAAAGCTATGACGTCAGAGCCAGACAGTGCGAAATGTTTTTACGCGTGTATGTGTGTGTATGTAAATAGTTGCCGGCCGAACTTAGCGGCAAAGAGAAAAGCACTGCCGGCGCTCAGAAAGAGCAAAGTGCGCGGCTAACTTATTCTATTGAACAATGAATTTGTCACGCCTACCCTAACGCACGCAACGCTTAAATCTGTCTTCCGCCGGTAGGTGGCGCATTTAAATCTCGCTTTGCTGCTTGCATATCTCCATTTCCCTTTGGTCGCTTAAGCTGAGTAACGGGTATCTGATAGTCGAGGTACTCGACTATAGCGTTCTCCCTTGTTTTCTTTGAAAGCTGCAATCTTGGGTTTTTTTGGCGTGGTTTTTGATGTTTATCTTATCTGGGTTTATGGCTAGGTACCAAGGGGGTTCTTTTTGATAAAGACTTGTATTATTTCCGAGATGGTTGGTTATTATGCAAGTTAACACCGGCCAAACGCCCCCTTCCCTTCACCCCCTCTCGACCACGATACCGGACACCGCATCTCTCTCATCACCCCTCTCGGCCACCCGCAAACTAGGGCCCATTGCCCTCACCCCTCTCGGCCACCCAGCAACACCAAAACATTCGAGTGGCTACAATTTCAAGTGGCTACAATAATGCAGCCGCTAAGTTATGGTACCAGCAGCGATGGAGCAGCAGCGATGCAGCAGCAGAGACAACGTCAGCGACGCAGCGACAGCGACGTCAGAACGACAGCGACGCAGCGGCGGCGGCGTCAGAGCGCCAGCACAGCGACAGAACGTCAGCGGGAGAAGTGCAACGGCAGCAGCGCGACAATGCAAGAGCGCTGACCGCCCGCTAGCTGCCTCAGCTATAGCCGCCGCTACCCCTACCCATCGCTGCGCCCTAACGGAAATGCAGCGTTAGCATATGGGACTAAGCAACACATTGGGCAAAATACCCAAAACCGCTGCCATCGGCATCGGGTTTCCGGAGCCGCTCTGCCAACGTTATGCTGACGGGCGGTACCGTCCAAGCCAACCAGCGACTCGAGGAATGATTTTAGATTTACTTGAATTTGTACCCCTGACCAGCCAAGACATACCAACCTAAGTAATAAAACCAATTGTAACGTTTAAAAACGTTTACTGTTTTATTTTAAAGTAAAATCGTAAAATCAAATATAAAGGCTTAGAAGGAAGTCAAGACGAAGAAATCAACCCAAGGGAAGGAACCGCAATGAGACAGATCTTAACTAGGTAATATCGGGGAAAATCCTCCCCCCTCTGGCTATGTCTGGCCATAACTTGCATTTATTGATATCCGCGCGGTTTCTTGTTTTGACTGATTTTACACATTTCCTTCTAGGGCAAAACTAATTTCATATTACAAACTAATTTTGTTATTCTCAAGTTGAAATCGTATTCCTATGTTTAAACAAATATAAATGTCTTAACAAATATATTTACGGCCTTCCCTCTCACCTTCCCTTCATCTATACCAAGTAATATAAAAGTTGCTAGAAACAGCGAGTATATACTGCAGCAAAAACGGCTTGATATAAAAATATAAAAACAGGAAAGGAAGTTAGCTTCGGCAGGTGAAGTTTGTATACCCATGCAGTTATAAATATTACATTTAATTGGAAGTTCTGAAAAATACAAAGAATTATATTCCCAATAGTATAAGATATTATGTCAAAAAACACCGAAGCTATAATTTGTTTCATATTATTTTTCCACCAATTTTCCGATCGTTCCCATGGCAGCTATATTATCTAGTTGTCCTGTTTTGATAAGATTAAGTTCGAAATTCAGAACTTACTAAAAAATGTTATTTCCAAGCGTAGGAGGCTATATGTTAAAAAACACCGAAGCTATAATTTGTTTCATATTATTTTCCCACCAATTTTCCGATCGTTCCTATTGCAGCTATATGGTATAGTCGTCAAATTTTGATAAAATTTTGTTTGCCTATAATTCATATGGGAGCTATAAGATATAGTTGTCTGATCCGGCTGGTTCCGACTTATATACTACCTGCAAAATAAAAAAGACTTTTGGGAAAGTTTCAGCCCGATAGCTTTAAAACTGAGAGACTAGCTTGCGTAGAAACGGACATGGCTATATCGACTCGTGATGCTGATCAAGAATATATATACTTTATGGGGTCGGAAAAGTCTCCATCACTGCGTTGCAAACTTCTGACTGAAATCATTATACCCTCTGCAAGAGTATAAAAACACGAAAACGAAAATTATTTTAAGATGGGTGCTAAGTACAAATTGGTACACTAAGCGACCCCAAACTGTCCCAGAATTACACTTGATTTTCTTTTGCCATTGGGACGTCACGGCCTCCACATTTTGCTGCATCGGTCTCTGGCAAATGGAACTAGCCAATCCGTTAATCCATACTACCAAAATACTACATGTACTATTAGAAGGGTATTTCTTTGTTTAACCATTTTACAATACTGGTAATGGATGCCTTATATTTAAATGCATGTATATAACGAAAAATTTAAAAAGGCGTTTAATTGAACATTGAATTCAAAACTAGTTTCAAATTACAAGCCAGTTTTATTATTCTGAAATTGAAATTGCATTCCTATGCCTAAACAATTATAAATGATTTAATAAATAGATTCACGGCATTCCCTCCCATCTTCCCTACATCTATACTAAGTAATAAAAGAAGTCCCTTAAAAACGGCAAGTAGCAGCTGCAGCAAAAATGGCTTGACATAAAATTATAAAAAAAAAACAGAAATTCGAATATAATTAGAAGACTCTTTATACTTAAATTGGTACAATAGGCGACCCCAAACTGCCATAAAATTCTACAACTTTTTTTATTTTTTCATTTGCTATTGCTCTGTTATTAATTTTGCCAAAGTGGTTATATGTAATATTTCTTATATTATATTATTATTTTAAAATAGTATTTCTTTGTTTAACCATTTTACAATACTGGTAATGGTTGGATTTTATTTAAGTGCAAACGATTTTTTTCAGACCTGAAGACGCCTTCCTTGTTACTTTAGAGGCATAAGCTCCATTAATGTAAGGTCCATGGTCCTCTCGTAGACTTTTTTCCTGAAATACTCTAAATACTCTTCATGCCAAAAAAATCGAAGTCGGACCATCCATCAAAAAGTTATAAGCAAATACAGCAAATTTTTCCTTTGCCACCTTCTTGATACGATAACCTTTCTAGTGAGTCCAATACTGCGTACTTATTAGCCAACTTGTTTCCATAATTAACGACTATGAGGTCATTCGGGAGAAACACCTATATAGATCAGTCCTTATCCAAATTAGGCAAAAAATTAGGGGCAACGCCGACATGGCGCTCAATGCCTACAATGTACGGGATGACGACTGGACTGAAATCAAACGAGTATTGGCACTACACTTGGCCGATAAAAGAGATGTCGGTACGCTAGAGTACGAGCTAACACAAATGACCCAGGGAAACCAAAAGGTGGAAGATTTTTACCTTAGAATTAATAATCACGTCTCGCTAATAATGAATAAAATTAAAAGCACGAATTACTCTTCGGAGATAACGAACGCTTTCCTTGCCGGACAAAGGGACAAGGCTCTTAATGCCTTTATTATGCCTTACTCGTCTATTAGCTATGATCCTACCTTATTCCTCACTATAATCATAACCCATTTCTTACTTAAACTATATTGTAATTCGCCTAATTAGCGGGGACGATGTTTTTAAGAATCTTTAAGCAGTAATATGTCTTTCGCCTCAGTTACGTATTTTGTACCAAGCTGTTTTGCTTGTGCCAACCCGATGTAAACCCCTCTGGGTCTCACCGCAGGACAAGGGGATATCTTTATCCTTGAGGACCTGTCGCAGGCACGGGTACCCTTTAATGACAAAGCGATGATCGCATCGCGATAACGTTACGAAAGTTCCTACTACTAGAGCACTACACAGACGGTGAGCTGACGAAGGTTAGCTGCTAGTTGTGATAGTGTAGTGTTACGAGCCCCTGGAGGTAGGAAGTAGAACCGCGGATTTATGAATGAGAAATGAGTTGCATTCTAAAAGAGGTCAGTGAATTTTGATTATATAAAAAGTTTGCATAGTATGCTTGTGGTATTGCTCCCAATATGACTACTAATTGATTTCTTAAGCTCTGGTCATGATTAGTAACAATGGTTACGAACAGATGCTTTGTGTGAATTATTCTTTAAACTTTTCCCGATATCATTTCTCTGTTCTTATTCTTCTGAGATTTGAAAGGTATCTTTTATCGATCCACTTTATGAAAAGGGGATCAAATCTGACATTAGTAACTAGCGCGGTATTGCAGAAACATGTGCGATCCCTACGTTTTTGAACAGTATATTATTGCTCAATAATGTCCCCAGCTTAGCATGGCTTATTGAAACGTATGCAATACTTTTAAGATTTACTTCAGTAATTAAAAGCAGGTGTAAAGTTAATACTCAATCTGATATTATTATTATTGACTGGAGTTCCCCAAGGGAGCCTCCCGTGACCTCTTCTGTTTAAAAAATTAATAAATGACTTGCCTAAGGTAGTTCTTTCTTCTCACTTTAAGGCGTATGCTGATGATGTGAACATTTTATGTATTCCCGAAGCTTCGAATTCACGCTAATAAGAATCGTCGGACCTGCCATGGTGTTCAAAAATTGTTTCCATTTTTTATTCGTCAAAGTTTTAAAATAGGGATAGAAAGCGCCTTACCAAAAGAAAGGTTGCAATCTGAAATTTGCTTCTATGAATATTACACTAAACAAACACATTAATCAACGGGAACCAAATGTTAGACCAAGTTACCTAGTTTTAAAAGTATCACTGTGGACGACAGTCCACGTAGTGACGAATCGCACCAGTGTGGGATGTGATAGTCCGATCATAAAGAGTGATGCAATCGGAAGGTATTGCAAGAGCTAAATGGATTGCATACCTAAACTTTAAAAATTGCAATTGGCTTAAAGAAAAAGCGGTAAAAGTGTGAAATTAAGAAAATGTAAGCTGTTGGGGACGGCAGGGATACTAGTTGAGTTCTTACTGAAAATACGAATATTTTTAGTATTAATATTTTAAAAATTAGGAATTACAAATTATATAGTCGGATATTTTACGCTTTTGAAAGGGTATAGGTGCAGTGGCACGCAGCAACAAAAGAAATCAAATAAAGGGGTGAGAAGAAGACTTGGTGCTTTCTGTTTGAGTGATTGAAAGGGAAGCATCCATTTTAATTGTGCGCAGCAGAGTTACTTTAATAGTTTATTTAAGTTAATATAATAAGGTCAGGTAATTGCTACGTTAAGTTTAAGATGTTGTGCACTGATCTTAGTTTAAAGTACGTAAATTTTGAAGGTATTCAATGGGTTCCGTTAGCCGAAAGTGGATGACAAAATGTTTTGTTGCAAAAAAAATCCCGCAAAGGGTTTATACACAGCTCTGAAAGGTAAATATACAAATTAAAAAGTAAAACGCATGTTTTAATCATATGCCCATACATTTTTTCAGGAGCGTTGGCCAAGGACTCCGAGGACCCGGACACATGTTTAATGCGAACGTCAAAAACAAACTAGCAAAACATAAAATTAGAAATACTAACAATAATTGTCCCTTAATTGAAAATCTGAATAATACGATCTAATTAAAATGAATTAAAATGTAATTAAAAATGTATGTATGTATTTTAAATTCTATATTTTCATAAGTGAAAAATAATGGAAAAATTCTGAATTTTACAAGTGGTTTCACTTGGGATGTGTCACATGCAAGTGATTTCATAAGTGAAAGCTCATTGGAAATATTCTGATTTTCACTAGTGATTTCACGTGGGACGTGTCACCGGCACGTGACAGTCCATACGAAAAATGAGTATAAGGAACAAGTGAAGTCCCGCGGGACTTCGAAAAATTTTCATTTGAATTGTGCAAATGCGGACATCCCATACAATTTTCTGTATGGATTGTCACTTGTTCTTTACTTGTGCAAGAGGACATGTTCCATGGAATTCACAAGGTGATTCACAAGTGAAACTTTTTTTTTGGAACTGAAGGGCGCCTTCTTAACGTAATTGGTCTAAATACGATAGCTTGGCTTGTGGCCAAAAGTTTTTGTTAATCTTTTTTGCTTAGCTTTTTTATTGCTAGAAAGGGCTCTTACGATTTGACATTAAATTTTTATATATGTATAGTAATAAACGTTTTATAAATAGTAATCAGAAGTTTTTATGTTAAATCGTTAGATACTGTTAAAAAAAAGTCACGTTTGAAAGTTATTTGGAAACAAAAATGTTCACTTTTACGAGTTCAGAACACCTAACGCGGCCTGAGAATCTTGTTCACTCAACTACATAAGTACACTTTCTAAAATGTTCTCATTCGGCACGCTGCAATATAAAATGCCTACAAAGGCATATTTTAATGCCTACAAGGCAAGAAGCTATAATATTTGGCTTAAGCGGGCACAATAAAAAAATATTATTATACCCGTTACTCGTAGAGTAAAAGGGTATACTAGATTCGTCGGAAAGTATGTAACAGGCAGAAGGAAGCGTTTCCGACCCCATAAAGTATATATATTCTTGATCAGGATCACTAGCCGAGTCGATCCAGCCATGTCCGTCTGTCCGTCTGTCCGTCTGTCCGTCTGTCTGTCTGTCCGGATGAACGCTGAGATCTCGGAAACTATGAGAGCTAGGCTATTGAGATTTGGCGTGAAGATTCCTGAGCTTCTTACGCAGCGCAAGTTTGTTTCAGCAGAGTGCCACGCCCACTCTTACGCCCACAAACCGCCCAAAACTGTGGCTCCTACAGATTTGATGCTAGATAGAAAATTTTAACTGAAATGTATTAGTCTTGTCAATACCTATCGATTGACCCAAAAATTTTGGTACGCCCACTCTAACGTCAACAAACCTCACAAGAAAAAAAGCTATGACGTCAGAGCCAGACAATGCGAAATGTTTTTACGCGTACATGTGTGTGTATGTAAATAGTTGCCGGCCGAACTTAGCGGCAAAGAAAAAAGCAATGCCGGCGCTCAGAGAGAGCAAAGTGCGCGGCTAACTTATTCTATTGAATAATGAATTTTTCACGCCTTCCCTAACGCCCACAACGCTTAAAACTGTCTTCCGCCGGTAGATGGCGCATTCAAATCTCGCTTTGCTGCTTGCATATCTCCATTTCCCTTTGGTCCCTTAAGCTGAGTAACGAGTATTTGCTAGTCGAGGTACTCGACTATAGCGTTCTCCCTTGTTTTTATCTTTGAATCGCCGCTACCTACCGGCGGTAGACAGATTTAAGCGATGTGGGCGTTAGAGTGGGCGTGGCAAAGTTTTTTTTGGATCAATCGATAGGTATTGATGAGACCAATAAATTTCAGATAAAATTTTTTATCTAGCATGAAAATTGTGGGCGCCACAGGCTTGGGCGGTTTGTGGGCGTTAGAGTGGGCGTGGCATATTCGCGTAAGAAACATACGCTGCGCTCAAGCCTACGGAATCTAAATATGAATTCCCATTTCTTTATGGTTGATATTTTCCGAGATATACGCGTTCATATTTACTATTTTTTGAAGTTTGTGGGCGGTTTGTGGGCGGTTTGTGGTCGTTAAAGTGGGCGTGGCAAACTTTTTTTTTGGTTCAATCGATAGGTATTGATGAGAACAATACATTTCAGTTAAAATTTTCATTTTTTCATCAAAACTGTAGGACCCACAGTTTTGGGCGGTTTGTGGGCGTTAGAGTGAGCGTGGCACTCTGTTGAAACAAACTTAAGGATTTTATAGTTTCAGAGATCACAGCGTTCATACGGACGGACAGACAGACGGACGGAAATAATCCTGGTCAAGAATAGTTATATACTATATACCCAAGAACGCTTCCTACGACATGTAACATACTTTTCGACGCATCTAACCGTAACATACCCATACATTTCTTAAAAACATACAACATGCTAATTTAAAAATGGGGTCCTAAAATAAATGTTTTAATAGGTACCGAAGACACAGGGGAAGTGCTTCTTCCAACAACAACTTTCGATGGATTTGGCTCGTCTTCAAAGACTCATAAGCATAGATCCATGATTCGTCACCTGTAATGTCTTTTGAAACATGGCGATTGTATTTTATCAAAATGTATATTCACCTATTTTACGGCCAGGTGTCAAGGCAATCTTGCATTGTCAATTCACGCACGGCCTAAATGTTCTCTGTCACCATGCCTGCTTTAAGACGACCTTTTTTTGGTTCAATCGATAGGTATTGATGAGAACAATACATTTCAGTTTAAATTTTTATTCTAGCATCAAAACTGTAGGAGCCACCGTTTTGGGCGGTTCGTGGGCGTTAGAGTGGGCGTGGCACTCTGCTGAAACAAACTTAAGGATTTTATAGTTTCCGAGATCACAGCGTTCATACGGACGGACAGACAGACAGACGGAAATTATCATGGTCAAGAATAAATATATACTATATACCCAAGAACGCTTCCTACGACATGTAACATACTTTTCGACGAATCTAACCGTAACATACCCATACATTTCTTAAAAACATACAACATGCTAATTTAAAAATGGGGTCCTAAAATAAATGTTTTAATAGGTACCGAAGACACAGGGGAAGTGCTTCTTCCACCAACAACTTTCGATGGATTTGGATCGTCCTCAAAGACTCATAAGCATAGATCCATGATTCGTCACCTGTAAAGTCTTTTGAAACAGCGCGATTGTATTTTATCAAAATGTGTATGCACCTATTTTACGGCCAGGTGTCAAGGCAATCTTGCATTGTCAATTCACGCACGGCCTAAATGTTCTCTGTCACCATGCCTGCTTTAAGACGACCTATTTTTGGTTCAATCGATAGGTATTGATGAGAACAATACATTTCAGTTTAAATTTTTATTCTAGCATCAAAACTGTAGGAGCCACGTTTTGGGTGGTTTGTGTGCGTTAGAGTGGGCGTGGCACTCTGCTGAAACAAACTTAAGGATTTTATAGTTTCCGAGATCACAGCGTTCATACGGACGGACAGACAGACAGACGGAAATAATCCTGGTCAAGAATAAATATATACTATATACCCAAGAACGCTTCCTACGACATGTAACATACTTTTCGACGAATCTAACCGTAACATACCCATACATTTCTTAAAAACATACAACATGCTAATTTAAAAATGGGGTCCTAAAATAAATGTTTTAATAGGTACCGAAGACACAGGGGAAGTGCTTCTTCCACCAACAACTTTCGATGGATTTGGCTCGTCTTCAAAGACTTATAAGCATACATCCATGATTCGTCACCTGTAATGTCTTTTGAAACATGGCGATTGTATTTTATCAAAATGTATATGCACCTTTTTTACGGCCAGGTGTCAAGGCAATCTTGCATTGTCAATTCACGCACAGCATAAATGTTCTCTGTCACCGTGCCCTCTTTAAGACGACCTTTTTTTGGTTCAATCGATAGGTATTGATACATTTCAATACATTTCAGCTTAAATTTTTATTCTAGCATCAAAACTGTAGGAGCCACCGTTTTGGGCGGTTTGTGGGCGTTAGAGTGGGCGTGGCACTCTGCTGAAACAAACTTGCGCTGCGTAAGAAGCTCAGGAATCTGCACGCCAAATCTCAATAGCCTAGCTCTTATAGTTTCCGAGATCTCAGCGTTCATCCGGACAGACAGACAGACGGACAGACGGACATGGCTAGATCGACTCGGCTAGTGATCCTGATCAAGAATATATATATTTTATGGGGTCGGAAACGCTTCCTTCTGCCTGTTACATACTTTCCGACGAATCTAGTATACCCTTTTACTCTACGAGTAACGGGTATAAAAATGGACATCTATAAGGGTTACACATTTGAAATAGTAGATAAATTTCGTGTCGCACGATGACAGGTTTTTAGGTCAAAGATTTGTGGACTCTCACATAAAGGTCTGGTACAGTGACTTTGGCATATGAGCTTCCCTCGAAGACTAGTGACACAACCGGGGTTATTGGCTTGAGCTGATTCATTAGGAAGCTGCGGAGACTGGATTCGTCCAGCGAGTAGTCCAGATTGGTGATTTGCAAAGTTACCGCGTCGCTGGCCTCCTTCAACTTGGCAAGAGAGTGCTCTTCAATATCTCCACCTTTTCCACCATTTATCTTGCTTGGCGCTAACGCTGTTGTTATTGGACTGGACATGGGCAATACCATTAAGGGCGTATTCAAATTAATTATGCCGTTGATAAAGGTGATGTCGGCCACTGCGCATTTCGTGCCGGGTATAGCAAATGAGCTTTTAGCGAGTGCATTGTCTTGGATTGCAGCGGCTGACAAAAAGGTGGTCTGTTGCAGGGCAGAATAACTTGTTTGCTGATAGAGCGGCACATACGGTTGGCAAGTCTGGTTGGGTGCCGCTGCAGCCTGACGTCGCTGGGGCTGCATATAGCTGCAGAGGAGAGATTGGCCGGACACATTGAATGTATTTGCTGCAGAAGCGCAAGCCCGATTGTAATTGTACGGGGTATAGCGGATGCCGCTGCTTGTGCAGGTATTTTCGTTGGTATGTACATACTGACCCACATCCAGATTGCTGGATAAAGGCAAGGATGTAGAAGTGGGCTCTTGGCCTTCGCCAACGTACTTTCCAGAAAACATTTCAGACTGTGAGCTGCAGTTGGGAATATCAAATGTATAAAATCGCAGTCCGCCTATTTTTCCTGCCCCGGAATGGTTGTTATGGTCTGCGTATAATTCAGCGGACGGCGATCCCTTGGGATATCGTTGATTATGCAAAGGCTGGGCATGTCCCATCTCGTAAAATGCATTTTCGATTTTTTCAGTTCCGTTCCGTGGCCAGCTAGAACGATAAAAAATAAGTACACGAATCAAACATAAACATAACACATTAATGCCTGGAAATGGTATACTTAAATACATGTTTTCATACATATTTTGGGGTATACAAAACAAAGCAAGACGCTGTAGTCGAGTGCCTCTATTATTAGATCCCCGTTACTCAGTTAAAGGTGCCAAGCGACTTTTTAGAAATTGAGAGGTGCCACCTTCGATTACAAAATTTGGTCATGTGGGCATCAGACAATTTTTGGCGTTATGGGCGTATGTGGCCGTTGGAGTAGGCGTGGCAAAACTTTTTTAGGTTCAATCGATAGGAATTGACGAAATCATCAGATAAAATATTTTTTTTTTTCTAGCACTTGAACCGCTTTGGGCGGCTTGTTGGCGTTAGAGCAAGCGTGGCATTTTTTCAGACATACTCTTGCGCTGCACAGCAATCTCTATAATATGCATACCTAATCCCATTATTAAAGATTTTATAGTTTCCGAGATCACAGCGTTCATACGGACGGACAGATAGACAGACGGAAATAATCCTGGTCAAGAATAAATATACACTATAGGGACAAGAACGCTTCCTACGACATGAAACATACTTTTCGACGAATCTAACCGTAACATACCCATACATTTCTTAAAAACATACAACATGCTAATTTAAAAATGGGGTCCTATAATAAATGTTTTTATAGGTACCGAAGACACAGGGGAAGTGCTTCTTCCACCAACAACTTTCGATGGATTTGGCTCGTCCTCAAAGACTCATAAGCATAGATCCATGATTCGTCACCTGTAACGTCTTTTGAAACACCGCGATTGTATTTTATCAAAATGTATATGCACCTATTTTACGGCCAGGTGTCAAGGCAAGGATGCCTCTGTCTCACGGCTTATCACATGACAATCTTGCATTGTCAATTCACGCACGGCATAAATGTTCTCTGTCACAATGCCTGCTTTAAGACGACCTTCATGACCTTCGTCTTCGAGCGAGTGTCGGCCACGATTGAATTGATTAAGTATTTCACAGTGAAGGATGGTGTTTCGTCTCCACACATGAGTTAAGTTCATCGATGCACTTTTGTCTTCTCCACGTCGAAAGTTTGCAGAAAAATGTTTACGAGATCATTCCATTTTTCTTCCGACGTAAGTTTTTTTTTAATCGTTATTCGATATCAATCGTGGCCACACATGAATAGGTGTTTTTGTCCATTTGGCTTTCTTTATTGAGTCTTCTCTTTAATGGGACTAACAAGTCTAGGCTCTAGGTTTGAGATGTACTTTCTTGCATTCAATGTGTTTTCTTCAGGTTAGACGTCTGTGGAGGTGGATGCTGGGATATGATACATCGTTGGCTTGGGGATCTGCTTACTGTTCAAAGTTGACACTTTTGTTCATTAATTTTGATTCGCCAGTCTGATAGCCACCTCTCAACTTTGAGCTAGTTGAGCTGTTGCTCTAGTTGGGCGTCTCGAGCGGTTCAGGATTACGGTGTCGTAAGCAGATGTGGAAGTAATAATAACAATGGAATACTGGTTGGATGTTGTTGCATTGCATCTCACCGCGAAGACTCTGTGGCAGAGGTACGACCCAGGGAACCTCTGAGTGTTTTCTGGCAGTAATGTTATGATTTTATGAATAAGGCCTTCAAGCCAAACTCGGTCAAATGCTTGGGAGACATCGAGTAGTATCGCACTACAATATTCCCGATGTTCAAAGGCTGTACGAATTTCTGATGTTATCCGGTTGTCCTTCTTAATAGTTCCGTGCCCTTCCCGGAACCCGAATTGATGTGCCGAGATTACATTAAGTGCTCTTAGACATGGTGTTATGTGCGTGAGAAGGCATTTTTTTAATAATTTGGGCAGACACGAAAATAAACTTATTGGCCTGTACGATGAAGGAAAATTTTGTATGGAGCTTTTACCGATAATGGGCGAAAATATAAGTTCGGCAGCAATCAGCATGCGACAGTTAGTAATATGGGAACAGACTTCCAATATCGGAACGCAACTCTTCGACCAGCGTACCAGACTTGCCAACTTGCTAAAAGGCTAACACCACGCGACTGCGGTAATACTTTTCACTTTCCAACGATCGGTGAACTGAATAGACGTTCTAGATTTTTCTGCAGCGAAAAACCAAAATGTTTTAATCCTTCCGCCTACGGTACAAGTGCACGTGGTTTTGCTACGAATACGCGTTTAAAAGCGTAAACCGCCTACGGTAAAAGTGCTGATACGTTTGTGTATGTCGCTTAAGCATTGCAATCCATACGGATTCGCAAGAAATAGGAAAACAACAGTTCTTGAGAGTTTTCTGGTCTTTGTGAGTATTTTCATAACGCGCACCCCGCGCCCCTCACAGGAAAGTTTTCTGATTTAGTTTTTTTCCACATTAGCGTCAAAACAGACCCTATTAGGAACCCCGAGTGGTGACTCTAGGCGTAAATCAGCGAACATGGGCGATCTGTAAAACATATACGTAGAGAGAGAAGCGATCGGAAAATTACATGGCCAGCGTCCCGGAGCATAGAACCCACTAGAAACCACAGTGAGGTTAGATTCGACATGTGCAGCAGACCCGAGTCGGGTTAAACCGGACGTGTGCAGAAGTGAGCTTAATTTCGACCTATGGACAGCAGCAACACGCACATGCTAGGAGACGCCACGGCAGTATTTGACTTTTGCATCGGCCTTTTTTTTGTGACTTTGTTAGTTTTTTTTTTGATAGCGCTCACACGAGTAAATCAAGTGTAATTGCGAAAGGAATTCGTATTCAATTTAATGTAATTTTAAACCATTCTTATACAACAAACGCAGTCCTGCGATAGCTGATCAATTTGTAGAATAATGTATTTAGTTTCGCAAGTATAACTCTTAAGCAACGTAACGTAACAGATTTAAAGACATAGGAACCATGAAGTAAGCAACTAGATTTAGAACGATAATGAAGTTAGACTAACCCAGAAAGTCACGCAAATGAATTCAATAATTTAAACTCCCTACAGCACCGTGGAAAGGCCTTTCAACACTGCAAAAGGAATGAGTGAGTAAAACCAAGTCTTAAGTATTGTTATCCCCATATACTCAGTCAGCATAGACCCGTAGAAAAGGCACACAACTCGGCTATGGCAACCATGGGAGGGAGGGTAAAGAGCCGGCCTCTCAACAACATCAGAGAGTGCTTTGAAAGAATGTAGACATACACCACACCATAGTAACCCAGTTAATAGTTGAACAATATTTAGAATCAAAGGAAAAAGTTTATGATAGAGGGACTCTGTAATATATTAGTAAGATGGACGTCCAGAGATTGATTGCCAAGAACTCACCCCGTCCCGACTGACTGCTAGCCCTAAGACGGGCCCCGCCGGCTTTCAAATTTTGGATAGATCGGTGCTAGGTGGAGCAAGTACACCGAATTCTAATAGAATTCGCGATCAAGAATAGAAGCTGCCCGTTGCCCACACTACTACCCTTTTGGAAAATACCCGCTAGAACGCAACACGCCCACCATTACAAGTTCTAATATGGCTAGATGTGACCTAGGTAAGAAACTTAAGTAGCAGCCATCGTATCAATTTCTGTGCGATCCGTCTTTTGCAGCTTATAAACAAAGTTCAGTCTAACGAAAGCAAACTGCAACATCCGGCGGTTCCAATTCTACAAAAATTTCGGTAAAGTTAAGCTCTCTTATTAGGAAAAGAGCTCTTAAGATTTATTGTAGGTGTCAATACATTCAAGCATAAATACGCCTAAGAACCGACATTCGTTTTATAATAAATCAAATTTTGTTTATATCTACGAAAGTTAGCTAGTAACAGTAAGTTAGTAACAATCAGTTAGACAGTTGATCGGATTTCTCCATTCAACTGGTGTTTCAAATATCAAGTGGAATTTCTTTAAATTAGTAACGACACTTATCGGTTTCCAAAGAAGAGAAAAATTATTTTTGTTTTTTAAGTTTGCCGAGTTGTAGCTCACAATATAATCAGTTATGTCAATCATTTATTGAGCCAAATTAAAGAGTTACATTTCATTTGTAAACCAATACTAAATTGGTGAAGCGCAACTCAAAATATAAGAGATACCAAAAAATTGTCTTAAAAAATTGTTTTAAAAAACGTGTTCTAAAAAAATTGTTTAGAGTTTATGTGTGTAGTCTAGGTGTCCAACCCTACCATGATCTACCACTTTCTTTTTTGAGGCATTTTCGATATATTGTTGTGTAAGCTATCAATATCCATCCACATGTCAGTTGCTTAAGTCACGCCACCATTAAAAAGTTATAAGCAAATATTGATGCTATATAGCGCAGTGTCGAGTCTTACAATCTTAGGAACACTCGCTTTGATGCTTGTATATCTTCATCTCCATTGCACTCCACTCCCCTTACAACTTAAACTCAGCAGAAGCCATGTAGTTAGGGTGGGTAAATAAAAACAGCCTCTAATTGGGAACGTTGATATGGACGCGATAAAAGTTATAAGTCGATTGAGTGGAACACAAGCTAGGAACAATTCTTAGCAATATTTCCCAAGAAACTATATGTCTAAAGCCGCTAAACCCGAAAAATACCGGTTTCTTTTTATTTTTTAGAAAACTATTATAATAGCCGTTACAAATATTTATCATTTATTACATCTGTTTTTAAAGTTGTGTTCTCTCTTTAATTTATTTTTTTTAAGCGTTATTTTAAACATATTAAGTTTTCAATGTTGACTATTTTTTAGTTCTCTTATGGCAACAGCAGGTGTGACTATCTTTCGGTCTTACAGGGAATTTGAAGGGCAAACCAAGAGGGCGTGGTGTTTTAAAATGCTTTTTTTTCGAAGCTGATTCACTATGATCAGTATGAGCCTTTACGACACCAAGCAATACTTGTTACGCATGGAGCCCAATGCCCTTTTGGATGAATGAACGAAATCGCGGGCACAGAAAAAGACAATATAAAACAAGGAAGAACGCTATAGTCGAGTACCTCAACTATCAGATACCCGTTACTCAGCTAAAGGGACCAAAGGGAAATGGAGATATGCAAGCAGCAAAGCGAGATTTAAGTGCGCCACCTACCGGCGGAAGACAGATTTAAGCATTGTGGGCGTTAGGGTAGGCGTGGCAAATTTTTTTTTGGATCAATCGATAGGTATTGACGAGACCAATACATTTCAGTTAAAATTTGTTATCTAGCATAAAAATTGTGGGCGCCACAGGCTTGGGCGGTTTGTGGGCGTTTGAGTGGGCGTGGCATATTCGCATAACAAACCTGCGCTGCGTACAAGGCTACGGAATCTAAATCTGAAATCCCAATACTCTATCTTTGATAGTTTCCGAGATATCCGCGTTCATATTTACGGTTTTTTGAAGTTTGTGGGCGTTAAAGTGGGCGTGGCAAACTTTTTTTTGGGTCAATCGATAGGTATTGATAAGAACACTTCATTTCAGTTTAAATTTTTACTCTAGCATTAAAACTGTAGAAGCCACAGTTTTGGGCGGTTTGTGGGCGTTACAGTGGGCGTGGCACTCTACTGAAACAAACTTGCGCTGCGTAAGAAGCTCAGGAATCTGCTCGCCAAATCTCAATAGCCTAGCTTTCATAGTTTCCAAGATCTCAGCGTTCATCCGGACAGACAGACGGACAGACGGACAGACGGACAGACGGACATGGCTAGATCGACTCGGCTAGTGATCCTGATCAAGAATATATATACTTTATGGGGTCGGAAACGCTTCCTTCTGCCTGTTACATACTTTCCGGCGAATCTAGTATACCCTTTTACTCTACGAGTAACGGGTATAACAAGGAAGAACGCTATAGTCGTGGCACTCGTTCAATCGATAGGTACTGACGAGATATTCAGCTAACATTTCTTTTCTTTTCTTTCCCTTTTTTAAGCTTTGGAGGTTTGTGTGCGTTAGAGTGGGCGAGGCATATTCGTGCTAAAACTTGCGCTGCGTACAAGACTTCGTAATATAAATTTTAAAACCTAATTCTCTATCTTTGATAGTTTCCAAGATATCCGCGTTCATACTTACAATTTTTTTAAGTTTGTGGGCGTTAAAGTGGGCATTTCAAACTTTTTTAGGTCAATCGATAGGTATTGATGAGAAAAATAAATTTGAGTTAAAATTTGTTTTTTAGCATTAAATCTGTAGAAGCCAGGTTTTATGCGGGTTCTGGGCCTTAAGCGTGGCACACTGACGAAATAAAATTGCGCTGCGCAGGAATCTCTAAAATCTGCATGCCTAATCCTAGTATTGCAGCTTTTATAGTTTCCGAGATAACAGCGTTTACTCTACTAGTATCGTGTATAACAAGAGAAAAAGCTATAGTCGATGCCATTGACTATCAGATGTCCGTTAATCAGCTAGACCGGCTCGGCTAGTGATGCTGATCAAGAGTATATATAATTTACAGGGGCAGAAACGCTTCTGTTGGCTGCTTTCTCGGCCAGTTAAATTGCCTCCATTTGGAGATTTGTTTGGCTAGATGTTTTGTGTAATTCCCGTTTAACTCACTAGCGCAAGTCAGCACAAGCTTGATTTTAGCGGTTTTCTTTTTCCTTTATTTGTGTCTCAGTCGCTTCCAGTTTTCGCAGTAGGAAAAATCTCCTAAGCTTCGGACTGTCAAAAGTAGAATGACGGTACCAAATAAGGAGAGCGAAAAGAGCGAGTCTGAGGTTGCCAGAACGCGTACTTTTTACATCGTAAAAACATACAGAAAATATTTATAAGTAACAAGTTGGTATTAACTAATTGTAAATACAATGATCAAGGAAATTCAATAAGTAATTGTCTCTGGCGGATGTGTTCTTCTCCAACATTCTCACCGCGTTGAAATGAGTAAGTTTCAAATATTTAATCCGGAAGAAGCGCCAGCTTCTGCACAGGTCTCTTGAAAACTCCTTTGAGTATCTTGATTTTGGCAACGGGAACCTTTCCATCGTGTCCTGCAGTTAGGGACGGGATTCGTGCTAGCGGCCAATGTTGCGCTGGGATGTTGTCCTCGTGGACGATGACTAGTTGTCCGACAGTCAGATTTTGTTCTTCCTGGGTCTATTTGCTGCGTTGTTGAAGATTGTGAACGTAGTCCCGATGTCAAAGAGACCAAAACTGTTGTTTCAGGTCGGTTACCCGTCCAGTTACCGCATTTGCTTTCTGGAAGGATCCGATGAATTGTACAGCGAAGCCTGTGGTGCCGAGGTTAACTCAATTCCGATTAGCAAATGAGCTGAAGTTAAAGCATTGAGGTCGTTTGGATCATCGGAAGCTGGTGCTATTGGTCTTGAGTTCAGAATGGCTTCAACATCCAAAACTACCGTCAGAAGTTTCTCAAACGTCAAAGATGCGTTCGCGATGTTTTTTAACACCAACGTCTTGTCCGATTTAACGGCGCCCTCCCGGAGGCGGGACGTCTTGTAGGGCTGCTTGCCAAGCATTTTGTATTAAGTTAGAAAGGGTCCGCAGAAGTCGACCTCTGTAACTAAAAAGGGTCTTTCCGCTCGCAGGGGGGCTGCTGGCAGACTTCCCATCAATTGCGTCATTAGGCGAGGCTTGAAATGAAAGCATCGGGTGCAGCTGTCTAACGTTGATTACCCAAAATTTTTCTTTTTTGGACCGGCATGAAGGTCGCTGTAGGGAAGGTATTCCACATACAATAGTGTATACCGATGTTTCTGGGGTAGAAGAGCCTGGTGCTTTGAATTGAATGGGACATCGGCATTTTCAAGATGGCCACCTACTCTCATCGCACATACTACAGTTATGCCAACATTAAATTGATGTAAAAACGGAGCCAAACGATGGTGGTTGGGAAGCAACGGCTTATTATTTGCCAGAGCTGCCCTTTCGTGTTCTTAACTCTCTTCCTGTATCAAAGCGAATGTTCTCCAAAACATATGCAATGACTTGGATGCTGAGATGCGAATATCTTTTAATACTGTGGATCTTAATAAGCGATCAGGCCTTGCACCGTTCACACAGCGAAAGAGATAATAAGCTATTGCGAAACGACTGCGATAATACGATTTTTTAGCATCCTAAGCTTAATTTTAACTAAGGATTTTATCATATGTTTAGCCTTTAATGAGTCTGAAAGGCTCCTGTATATCAGGTTGTTCCTCTTGATCTTCCCATCGAGCTTTCTCTAAATGTGGTTTTTCTTGACCAGGGCAAGAAGCTCGGTCACGTCGGCGTCTGACCAAAACGATCTCTTAGAATTCATATTAAGTTTACTAAATATTTATATTTTTCCGCAAAATGGTGTATTTATGTAAATTTTTCGCCACAGACTTCCCACCTAACTTGTACAGAGTTAAGTTGGTGGCGCATCACAAACTCACGCATTAAGGCTGAATTCATAGTCAACTTTCGTGTGTTGTCGAATTCATGAACCCCATTTCATGAAATGAAAGCGTGAAATGGCCATCGCATAAACGCAGTATATGTTAATATTTATTATTTATAATCGAATTTAAAGTAGATTCTGAGTTTGCGCTGTCTGTTTTGCTTCATAAAATAATTGCCTTGGTTCGTATTTCGATCGGTGGTGGAAGTGGCTCTTATAGTTGCGGCCACTCAGTCTCTGGCTGAAACGGTGGGCCTGTTAGCTACATGGTGCTTTGTTGCTCAGCTGCACGGCAGTCGCGGGAAACGATATCCGCAGGATTCTTCGCAGGTGTAACGTGCCTCCAAGTCACCTGGCTAGTGTGCCTAAAAAGTTCTGATATGCGGTTGGATACGAAGCAATTCAATTTTGATGCGTGCATTGTGAGTCACTGCAACACAATTTTGGAATCGCTCCAAAACGCAAGTCCTGCTTAACAACAATGCTGCGCAAAGTTCGAGTTTAGGTTGTGATTGTATCTTTGTTGGAGCCATCTTGGTTTTGGCGATGAGTAAGTTTAATTCGATTCTGTAAGGGAGTCAAGAAAGAACATAAACACAACCTCCAGGCTCTTTAAGGCGCGTCAGCGAAGCCATGTATTTCACTGTGATGCCATTCGAATGTGCATACAAATCGAGGTATTTGAATGTTCGCTAGGTTCTTTAAGTCGTCAACAGGTTTATCCACCTTTCTTCAGATGACCATCGACAGGTTCGTCCCAATCTAGTCCCATAAGTGAAACATCTTGGATAAGGATCTTGCAACGTACGATAACAGGGCTGAGGAATCCCAGCAAGTCGAACATTCGGGCGACAACTAAAAGAATTGTTCGCTTGGTGAACAGCTCTTGATAATTAAAAGGGTATCGAAATGTAAAGACATCAGTAATTGGCTTCCAAGCCATTCCAAGAGTTTTGGACACATCTTGATCGTTGAGTGCAATGAACACCTCGTTTTCAGAAGTTTTGTGTCGTCCTTAATCTGTTGGAGCTCGGTGAACTGGTCTGTTAAATCCTCTACATATAGGTCCTCTCACAAGGCAGGTACTCCTCGGAGATGATTGTTTTCATGTGGGTCAGCGATATGCAAAAGCCCCCTTATCGTCAAGAAGGGTGCTGCTAACATGCCATAGGTAACGGTTCTCAGCTGGAATGTTCTTAATTCTTATGAGGAATCTGGTCTCCAGAGAATCCATTGGTCTCTTTCGTCAACTAGGAACTGGCGATACATTTTCTCGAGTTCGCCTGTGAGTGCATACCTATGAAGACGGAAGGATAAGGAGGTTTATATAAGATCTTGCTCTTTGGGCCAATCATCAAAAGCTCGTTTAACGATTTCCCAGAGCTAGTCTTCGCCGACGCATCGAATGACCCTGAGTTTCGTTTCATGGCTTTCGAGTCTGACTACGCAGTGATGCGGAATGTACTAATGTGGATTCTTGCAATCAGCATTCTCTATAAGAGACATGTGCCAAAGGAAGTCGAATTTTGATTTTTCCATCTCGTTGTACCGTGGTATTTTTGCAGAAGTGTCTTTCACAAGAACTTTTTTCTGATGTGTATTAGGGACTAACGAACTTACACCTTTCAATTTGCCAGAATTGCTTGACAATGTGGTCGAGGTTGGAATCCGTTTGGGAAAAGAAAAATCTCTGCTGACTCCTTGCATTCGCCGGCCTACTTTTTCTCCGATGATCCATCCGTAGTATGCGTAGTATGCGCAGTATTGATGAGATACGGTATGTTATTGCCAAGAAAGAAGAAGAAAGAAGAAAGAATCGGCTAACTGAATCCCAACAGGAATTTCCCGATGTGAGGTATCGAACGATTCCTGGGATTGGAGAGCAAAACTCTTCCTTTTGAGAGCGAAACTGGTCGACCATCTGAAATCCGAGCATCGGGCCTGCAGTGTGGTAGAGGCGTGGAACTTAATTCCTTGACTGGCACCAGAAATACCACTGACTTCTTGTGTGACGCGTTGCTTATCAAGGTGGAGCCACAATGCTTTCTCTTCAGTGATGAAGCTAACCTCCGAGCATGAATCTAAGAGCGCACGAAGGACGTGGACTTAACCCCATTTATGGTAGATGTGGACAAGTACCGTTGGAAGAATCCCCTACTTGGCCGTGCGTGTGAGAAGTAAGGTTGTAGGCGAATAACTCGATCCTGATGTGACTTGCTGATCGAATGGGGATGAATTGATCGACACACCTTGCATCGTGAGCGAGATGGACAATTCTTAAATCTGTGTGCCTTTCTAAGACAATTAAGGCATGCATTCGATCGGTTGACGATATTGTACCGCGAATTGCTTGACCGGTTGCAAATTGAAGAGATTTGAAATGAAATCCAGGAAGATTAGGACACCGTTGTCGTAACGTGCCTCTAGTCTTGACAAGGGTTGCTCGAAGTCCTCCCCAGTGACTTGGAATGATTGCACAACTTCTGAAGCATGACCTGATAAACAATTTTAAAGGTAATTGAATTTATCAATGGTTGCAATGTACTGATCGTTGTGAACTAAATTTTTATACGATGAATAAAATCGTTTTAACGCCAAATAATTCCCATCGAAGCTAGTTAGTTGCAGTTTCGGAGTCGTTGGCTGTGACCTGGAGCTCCGAATGTTGTTTTCAGATAACTTGCCTCTGGTGCGTGTGCTGAACAAGGTAGATGATTTTGTCGTAACGTGCCTCTAGTCTTGACAAGGGTTGCTCGAAGTCCTCCCCAGTGACTTAAAATGATTGCACAACTTCTGAAGCATGACCTGATAAACAATTTTAAAGGTAATTGAATTTATCAATGGTTGCAATGTACTGATCGTTGTGAACTAAATTTTTATACGATGAATAAAATCGTTTTAACGCCAAATAATTCCCATCGAAGCTAGTTAGTTGCATTTTCGAAGTCGTTGGCTGTGACCTGGAGCTCCGAATGTTGTTTTCAGATAACTTGCCTCTGGTGCGTGTGCTGAACAAGGTAGATGATTTTTCTGAAGAAGTGCCATAATTTGTACCTTGGCTGCAATGAAATCGTCTTCTAGCCGACCGCGCTCGTCGTCATAGCTGTCTATGGATTTAATTTGCGTTTGAATTTTAGTCAGCTGGCGATAATGTGATTCGAGGATTTGAAGTTTGCAGTTTAGCATATCAGTATCTTCCTGGTCCCCTGTTGAACTATCCTTTTGGTGCAAGTTGCGGATATGTTTCACGAATGTGTATCACTGCGACTTGAGACCGTTGAGTTTAGACAAATTTTTGTTTTCCTCGTCAGGCATTTTCGGGCAGAACCTAAATTTGGCAAAACCAGCACAAAAACTCTACCGCTAACGAAATACCCTGCAAGCAAAAGCGCGATATTTCTATCGCCTGTCGTCCAGAAGTCACTTTTTAGTAACTTCTGCGCGATAGAAACCCGATAGAACACATTTTACAAAAACAAAATATACATATATCGCGTAGAAGTCACTTCTGGACGACAGAAAGACGATAGTACATATTTTACAAAAACCAAAAACGATAGTGCTATATATAGTGATAGACGATAGTGCACATTTTACAAATATAAAATTAGTGGGAAAAAAAGGCGATATGAAGAGGTCGCAGTAATTTTCCGTTGCCGCTTTTTTTCGGAAAATTTTTTGGGTCTTCCTTTTGATTTACGCTATTATTTTTCGCACGAGCGTCATTTCGTTGCGCGATTTGTGCGTTTTAAAAATATAGCTTTGTTTTTTATACCCTTGCAGAGGGTATATTGATTTCAGTCAGAAGCTTGCAACGCAGTGATGGAGACGTTTCCGACCCCATAAAGTATATATATTCTTGATCAGCGTGACTAGACGAGTCGATCTAGCCATGTCCGTCTGTCCGTCTGTCTGTCCGTTTCTACGCAAACTAGTCTCTCAGTTTTAAAGCTATCGGGCTGAAACTTTCCCAAAAGTCTTAAATCTTTTGCATGTAGTATATAAGTCGGAACCAGCCGGATCGGACAACTATATCTTATAGCTCCCATAGGAATAATCAAAAAAAAATTAAAAAAATTATATCTTTGGTGTTTTTTAGCATATAACCTCCTAAGCTTGGAAATAAAATTTTTTTATTAGTTTTGAATTTCGATTTAAATTTTATCGAAATCGGACGACTATATCATATAGCTGCCATAGGAACGATCGGAAAATTGGTGGAAAAATAATATGAAACAAATTATAGCTTCGGTGTTTTTCAACATATAACCTCCAACGCTTGGAAATAACATTTTTTAATAAATTCTGAGTTTCGAATTTAATTTTATCAAAATTGGACGACTATATCATATAGCTGCCATAGGAACGATCGGAAAATTGGTGGGAAAATAATATGAAACAAATTATAGCTTCGGTGTCTTTTAACATATAATTTCCTGCGCTTGGAAATAACATTTTTTAATTTGTTCTGAATTTCGAATTTAATTTTATCAAAATCGGACGACCATATCATATAGCTGCCATAGGAACGATCGGAAAATTGGTAGGAAAATCATATGAAACAAATTATAGCTTCGGTGTTTTTTGACATATTATCTTATACTATTGGGAATATCATTTTTTGTGTTTTTATACCCGTTACTCGTAGAGTAAAAGGGTATACTAGATTCGTCGGAAAGTTTGTAACAGGCAGAAGGAAGCGTTTCCGACCCCATAAAGTATATATATTCTTGATCAGGATCACTAGCCGAGTCGATCTAGCCATGTCCGTCTGTCCGTCTGTCCGTCTGTCCGGATGAACGCTGAGATCTTAGAAACTATGAGAGCTAGGCTATTGAGATTTGGCGTGCAGATTCCTGAGCTTCTTACGCAGCGCAAGTTTGTTTCAGTAGACTGCCACGCCCACTTTTACGCCCACAAACCGCCCAAAACTGTGGCTCCTACAGTTTTGATGCTAGAATAAAATTTTTAACTGAAATGTATTGTTCTCATCAATACCTATCGATTGACCCAAAAAAAGTTTGCCACGCCCACTTTATCGCCCACAAACCGCCCCCAAACTTCAAAAAATCGTAAATATGAACGTGGATATCTCGGAAACTATCAAAGATAGAGAATCGGGATCTCAGATTTAGATCCCGTAGCTTTGTACGCAGCGCAATTTTGTTACGCGAATATGCCACGCCCACTCTAACGCCCACAAACCGCCCAAACCTGTGGCGCCCACAATTTTCATGCTAGATACAAAATTTTAACTGAACTGTATTGGTCTCGTCAATACCTATCGATTGACCTAAAAAAAAATTTGCCACGCCCACCGTAACGCCCATAACGCTTAAATCTGTCTACCGCCGGTAGGTGGCGCATTTCAGTCTTGCTTTGCTGCTTGCTTATCTCCATTTCCCTTTGGTCCCTTTAGCTGAGTAACGGGTATCTGATAGTCGAGGCACTCGACTATAGCATTCTTCCTTGTTAAATTTAATAATTATAGCTAAAAGGGTATATTAGCTTCGGCTTTCCGAAGTTATCTTCCTTTCTTGTTGTAATTAGTTTTTAGTTTTCTAAAAACCGGAAAATGCTCCCACGGAAACGACCTGCAAGGGTATAGAAACATCGGCTTGCTGAAGTTAGTTTTCTTTCTTGTTCCTAAATGTTTTTAATTTCTTAACATATTTTAATGTCCCCCTCAACAAAAGGTGCGAAATTACGTGCTTATCGTGAGCTGTACGATTATTTAAAGCTATTTACGGACAAGCTAACTTGGACATTACTTGGCGTGTAACTGCGGAGAAACCCAGCATCTTTGACTGAAACAAAGAACAATTTTTGTTTCTGTTTCTTTTAGAAATGATTATTAATAAATTTCTTATGTCGACGGAACTGGACCCAAATAACATTGTTCAGCAAAATTTCCTACATGCCAGGGACCGTGCATACAAGCGGACAAAGCCTTTATTCAAAAAATAAATGCAAAGTATTGAAAGTATAAATAAATATATTCTTGATTTTCCAATTGGGAAAGACTCTTCTAGGTTGTTGGGGCGGTGCGGCTTGATTGATGGAAATAGTTGAAGCCCCAAGACTGAATGGTACCCAAAAAACATGGGAGTACTTTTGGGGTTTTTACGCGACGAGCGTAGGTGTTTATTAGTACACTTTGAAACATGAACTGCCTAAGCCTAACTTAACTTAAGCGCTCCAGAGCAGAGCGGAGACTTAGGGGAGAGATGGAGAGGGAGAGCGGACGGCAGTGCGAGCGCGCGAGATGTAGACATCTGGATAAAACTGCCGCTCGACACTGCCTCCTGAAATTAAACGCCCTTTTGACGTGAGCATTCTCCCCCCCTTGCGAGGACACCCGTAGCAAGAACCTCAGGATAGTAGGCTCAGGAATATGTTGGAAGTGAAGATCGGTCGTCCGTATGTAGAAGATTGTGGTGGCCCTTTCCACACTTGTGGCAGTAATGACCACTGCGACAGGAGTCCTTGGTATGATTGTGAGCCAAGCAATTGGAGCAGTACTTCTGGATATGTACTTCCTGGAGCCGATTCTGGGGGCTTAGCCGTAGAAAGTGGTGGCACTTCCGTAGAGGATGGATCTTTTGGCAGACTCGGCATTGGTAGGATTTAATACCTCGAGTACTTCTGCCATCCAAGGATGGGTATGGAACCCAATACTCGGATGGAGTATTCTTAGAAGGGACTTTTTGTACGGAAACTTGCGCTGAATAGGACGAAATGATGTGTGGAACTGAGGCGGTTACTGGCCTTGGAGGGTCGGATGGAATCGTCGGAGTAGTAGGGCCGCTGTTTCGATGCAGCAATGTGTGATGCCGATCTTGGCAAGTGAGACAGTTGTGAGCGCTTGTGCAATCCCGGAATTGATGGCTACTTGCAAAGCAATTGGAGCACAACTGCTTCCTTTGAATATAGGCTAGGCGATCGTCTACCGTCATCTGTTGGAAGCGTGGACATATACGCACGGGGTGGTTCTTCTTGGAACACAGATCGCAGCCCTTGGGTATCGGAACTAACCTTGTGTTGAAGGAATTTATTTTTGGAAATTCTGCCACTCGATTTGTGTATTTGGACTGGACGTGGTGGAAATTGGCAGATCGGAAGCTGTCGACGGCCTCAAGAGTTCGATGGCGCTCTGTCAAATATGAATCAAGCTCAAGCCACGTAGGAATTTCGGCTTTATTTTGGATGGATTGCTCCCATAATGAGAGAGTGAGCTTTGGTAGTTTTGTCGAGCACATATAAACCAGGATAGGGTCCCAATTCTCAATATTAACACCGGAAAATTTTAAGGAAGTTAAGCAACCTTGAAAAGTGCGTTGAAGTTCCTTTAAGGCTGCTCCCGACTCCTGTGCTATGGATTGCACATTGAAAAGTGTTTTCAGGTGACTGTTCACCTGCAATCGCTTATTTTCGAAACGCTCAGTTAGGTTATTCCAAGCTGAGCGAAAGCCATCATTGGTGAGTGGGGATCTTGAAACTATGGAATGAGCTTCGCCACTTGTTTTTGAATTTAAGTGGAATAATTTTTCAACGGGCGTTAGACTCGGATTGTCTATGTATATTGCCGTGAAAAGGTCCCGGAAAGTCGGCCAGCGAAGATAGTCGCCAGAGAAAACCTCTGTGTCGATAGGAGGGAGCCGACAGCCATAAGACGTGGAATTTCGGGACGGAGTTACTGGAGCTTGAGGTATTTGGGAGGAGCCTTTTTGGATTTGTTCCATCAGCTGCGCGGCAAATATTTCGTAAGTGGAGTACGTTTGGTAATACGTGGACTTTAGTATGGATTTTGTGTCTGCGGCGCTCTCGCCTGCAGATATAATGCTGTCGGAGCATATGTCGTATGCTGCCTTTACCGTTTGCCACAAGGAATTGAGGTGATCGCTACGGATGTTACAGGCGGATAACGTTGGTGTAGGAGCACCTGGAGCGTTCACAGTGGCCTCAAAGTGGATCAGACAGTCAGCTGTGGCCATAAATCGGGTTAAAGCGGATTTTACTGATGTTGCCATGACGTTAAATAATTTAGAATTTTAATTCAGATGTATGGAAACGGATTGGAATCAAATTGGAATTTAGGAACCAATTAAGATTGTAAATATATACGGTCACACTGTCGGATAGGCAATAAATATTTATTATATCGGATGGTCGGACTTATGTAAGGAATTACGCCCTTTAATATTGTTTGTTTGAAAGGAACACTTTTTGTGAGCTCTTGACCCACTGTGCACTGGCGATATACGTATGTATGCACACTGTACATATGTACATATGTGGGGTGCGAACAGCGGAATAACGTTGCGGGAATTGGAAAGACTTCGCTTATGTTTGTATGTCGGTGCGTTTGTTTGTCACCTGCACAACTAAATTGCAAACGATTTGCTGGAGTAAATTTGTGGATATTGTCACTTTGTTTTTAATTTTAGAAATAGTTTAGCCGTATTTGCAGGTCGAGAAAAGTAGTTGGAGTGGACTGTATTAGAAAAAAGTAGTTCGAGTGGACTGTATTAGATTGTTTTTGTAAGTATACACATGCAGCTGGAACACAGTAAAAAACAAGGAAGAACGCTATAGTCGAGTACCTCGACTATCAGATACCCGTTACTCAGCTAAAGGGACCAAAGGAAAGTGGAGATATGCAAGCAGCAAATGCGCCACCTACCGGCGGTAGACAGATTTAAGCGTTGTGGGCATTAGAGTGGGCGTGGCAAAGTTTTTTTTAAATCAATCGATAGGTATTGACGAGACCAATACAATTCAGTTTTAACTTTTTATCTACCATGAAAATTGTGAGCGCCACAGACTTGGGCGGTTTGTGGGCGTTGGAGTGGGCGTGGCATATTCGCGTAATAAACTTGCGCTGCGCTCAAGCCTACGGAATCTAAATCTGAAATCTCGTTCCTCTATCTTTGATATTTTCCGAGATATCCGCGTTCATATTTACGATTTTTTGAAGTTTGTGGGCGGTTTGTGGGCGTTAAAATGGGCGTGGCAAACTTTTTTTTAGGTCAGTCGGTAGGTATTGATGAGAACAATACATTTCAGTTAAAATTTTTGTTCTAGCATCAAAACTGTTGGAGCCACAGTTTTGGGCGGTTTGTGGGCGTTAGAGTGGGCGTGGCACTCTTTTGAAACAAACTTGCGCTGCGCAGGAATCTCAGGAATCTGCATGCCTAATCCCAGTATTGTAGCTCTTATAGTTTCCAAGATCTCAGCGTTCATACGGACAGACGGACAGACGGACAGACGGACAGACGGACAGACGGACATGGCTAGATCGACTCGGCTAGTGATCCTGATCAAGAATATATATACTTTATGGGGTCGGAAACGCTTCCTTCTGCCTGTTACATACTTTCCGACGAATCTAGTATACCCTTTTACTCTACGAGTAACGGGTATAATAAAGAGTGCAAATCTTAAGGACAATCTTTATGATCGGGAATTTTTTACTGTGGCTGAGTTATATTTTACACACAATTGGAATTGAAAATATATTTGAGAAATATTTTTGCTGAATAGTAGCACTGAAATATCTTCTGGAATTGTTTCAAGTGTACAATTGTGGGCAAAGGAAACTGGAATATTGTCGGGCACAAGTAACGGAATCGAAATACATATATTAAATGCCGTTGCGTCGGATTAATCACTTTTGGATTTAGACAATATATCATACAGAAAGTTAGTCGAAATAGGGT
The DNA here is from genome assembly GCF_014743375.2 of Drosophila subpulchrella. NCBI lineage: Eukaryota > Metazoa > Arthropoda > Insecta > Diptera > Drosophilidae > Drosophila > Drosophila subpulchrella. The sequence goes on along the minus strand of NW_023665698.1, from coordinate 672,939 downwards.
TCGAAAAACTGGCGTATGACCGGCAATTATAGTAAGTGGAACTTATCTGGAGCGGTTCAAGCCTGCTGGGACAAAATCAAAGAAAACTCCAGGAGAGGAAAATCCAAAGATTTTGAAATCCGGCTTCGACTGGACCAAAATGTTGGGGCGGTGCGGCTTGATTGATGGAAATAGTTGAAGCCCCAAGACTGAATGGTACCCAAAAAACACGGGAGTACTTTTGGGGTTTTTACGCGACGAGCGTAGGTGTTTATTAGTACACTTTGAAACATGAACTGCCTAAGCCTAACTTAACTTAAGCGCTCCAGAGCAGAGCGGAGACTTAGGGGAGAGATGGAGAGGGAGAGCGGACGGCAGTGCGAGCGCGCGAGATGTAGACATCTGGATAAAACTGCCGCTCGACACTGCCTCCTGAAATTAAACGCCCTTTTGACGTGAACATAGGTATCTTCTACAAACATATGTAAAGTCACTTTTGAGTGATTTCGATAAGTGACTACGGCGAAACTTCCTGAAGTTACTTCGGCGATATCGCATTCGGATCGCGGAAGTGACTCCCGTCGGGAAGAAATGTGCCACTTCGGCGACACTTCTCGGAGTCACTTCGGCGACACATTCAGAAGTGACTTCGGCGACACTTCCAGAAGTAACGCAGAAGTGACTTCGAAGTCGTCGAAGTGGCACATTTCTTCCCGACGGGAGTCACTTCCGCGATCCGAATGCGATATTGCGGACGAAGAAGTCACTTAATAGTGTCTTCCGCGATAGTAAATGCTTGCAGGGTAGGTGCATGTATACAAATAACTATGAGAGGATGTGCGAAGTAATTTGCGTAGTGCGTATACTTGCGGTTTTTCCCAATGACTGAGCAACTGTATGTGGAGATTAATTTGGTGGCACGCAGTGTCTCATTTGAAGGTTATATCCCCATACGAAAACCGTGGTAAAAGTTCTTCGTATAGCTGATGCTGGCTACTTGACCATAAATCGTCGCTGAATGTATGTATAGCTTTTTAGGCTTGTGAAATGATTTGCAACTAAACAAATTATTAGACACACGAATCCAAAATGGCTGCAATTGGACGAAGGCTCATCCGCTAGCAAGTGTCCGTCCTGTCACGGTCGCCAAAATGTTGGCCGCTTCTCGGTCACTTAAATTGACTCCATTTGGAGCTTCGTTTGGCTAAATTTTTTGTGCAACTCCCTGGCCCAAGTCTGCATAAGCGTGATATTAGCAATATTATTTTTCCTTTATTTGCGTCTCAGGCGCTTCCAGTATTCGCAGTGGCGAAAATCTCCCAAACTTCAGACTGTCAAAAGAAGAATGATAGTGCCAAGGAGGTTGAGCGAAAAGAACTAAGCTTGGGTTTGCCAGATCGCCTACTTTTAAGGTAAGCGATACAACGTAAAAACATACAGAAAATATTCATAAGTAACAATATAGTATACTCTTTTACTCTACGAGTAATGGGTATAAGTACAATTACAATAAATAAGACTGCGGGTCGCCACTCTATTGTTCGCCCAGGATGATGATGCCAAATTTTTGTCAATCGATAGGAGATGGCAAAAACAACACTTTTCAGATAAAATTTGTATTCTAGCTCGCTTTGGGCGGCATGTGGTCGTTAGAGCAAGCGTGTCATTTTGCTGCGAGATAACAGCGTTCATATGGAGTGACAGACAAGACATGGCCAAGAATATACACTGGTCGGCATAAGTATTTTGACAAAACAAAAGTTAACTATACTCATAATTTGAACTTACTTCTTGTAAACTTTGAAATCAATGAGATGGTAATTTAAATGCCGTTTGAATGATACAATACTTTTATTAACCCATTCAGTATTTATTGAAAATGACGAATTTGTGTAAGCATCTACTTTTTAAATTTTTTTACTCGACTTGAAAACTTAAATATTTTGAAGCAAGAAGTTTCTTCAAACAAAAATAATAGTAACTTAAAAAAAATTTCCAAAATCATTTTGCTTAAATTTTTTATGATCCGTCTTCTTATGTTCATTTTTCATATTTTTCGAAGACTTCACGCAAACAAATTGTAGTGTACCACTCAAAACTGACCATCCTACGTTGCTCAAGCGGAACATGACCAGCTCTACCGGAGAAACAGGCGACCATTTGCTTCGAAGTGCTTTTTCCACAAACAATATTCGTTGGATTTGGCTCGTCTACGAAGGCTCATAAGCATAGATCCATGATTCGTCACCTGTAACGTCTTTTGAAACACCGCGATTGTATTTTAAAAAAAATTTCTTTGCACCTTTCGAGTGATTGTGAAATTGTGCTTGGCCATAACGAAAACAAACCTATTTTACGGCCATTTAACGCACGGCATCAATGTTCTCTGTCACAACGACTCCTTTTAGACGATTGAATTGCTTAAACCAGTTTTTCACAGTGAAGTAGAATGGTGCTTCATCTCCAAACATAGAATAAAGTTCATCGATGCACTTTTGTCGTGTCCCTCAAGGGCCATGTTGGCATATTGCGAATCGGAGCTGGACTGCAACTGACGCGGAGAAAACGGCAAGGCATCCGTGACAAGAGATAGAAGCCTTAAACTACTAATTAACATAAATAAAATAAGGAAGAACGCTAAAGTCGAGTACCTCGACTATCAGATACCCGTTACTCAGCTAAATGGACCAAAGGGAGAAGAAGATATGCAAGTAGAAAACCGAGATTGTAATGCGCCACCTACCCGCGATCTCAATATATGGTTATGTGGGTGGCAGACAGATTTAAGTTTTGTGGGCGTCAGATTGTGCGTGGCAAACTTTTTTTTGGTCAATCGATAGGTATTGTCAAGACTTATACATAACAGTTGAAATGTTGTTTTTAGCATGGAAATTGTGGGCGCGACAGACTAAGGCAATTTGTGGGCGTTAGAGTGGGAGTGGCATATTCGCGTACCAAACTTGCGCTGCGTACAAGGCTACGGAATCTAAAAATGAAATCCCAATTCTATATCTTTGATAGTTTCCGAGATATCCGCGGTCATATTTACGATTTTCTGAAGTTTGTGGGCGGTTTGTGGGCGTTTAAGTGGGTGTGGCAAACTTTTTTTTTAGGTCAATGGATAGGAATTGATGAGAACAATAAATTTGCGGGCGTTGGAGTGGGCGTGGCACCCTGCTGAAACAAACTTGCGCTGCGCAAGAGGCTCAGGAATCTGCTTGCCAATAGCCTAGCTCTTATTGTTTCCGAGATCTCTGCGTTCATACGGACAGACGGACATGGCTAGATCGGCTCAGCTAGTGATCCTGATCAAAAATATTTATACTTTATGGGGTCGGAAACGCTTCCTTCTGCCTGTTATATACTTCCGACGAATCTGGTTTACCTTTTTACTATACGAGTAAAGGGTATAAATATCCATTGAACATTCCATTTATTTGTATTTCTTTGTTCACCAGCAGATTTGTCTTTTTAAAATCCTTAAAATTTTCGTCTGCCAATAAAACAAATCCAAATTATCGCAAAAGCGGTGTTGAAACGAAAAATTAAGAATGGAAGGGAAAACCCAAAATGTATGCAGGACGTCAGTGCAGATGAAAAGGGACGTCTAGGCCAAGCCTTGTCCAATTTGCCCACGTGAAGAAGAAGAAGAATGGAAATGCTGGCGATAATCCAATCGAGAAGCCCGTTGGGAAGGGGCATGACGAGTGGGTCTTTGCTCCATACATGGAAATACTGCCGGACGGGTCCATGCAAAGAAATATGTTCTGCCAAAAGAATATGGTCACGTTGAATAATATAAGTATCTTTTTAGCAGAACCACTAGTAGTACGATTTTAGACGAGCTCTCCATTGGGGAACCACGGGACTCCAGCACCACCAGCTACTTGACAGCTAAAACGGAGATGGAGGACGCGCTGGCTTATACAGGGTGGAGTGAAAAGGAGACGCCAGCTAAGGGAGAGCTGGAGGAGCCATTACCAGCCATTGCCCGGTTGCTGGGTTACTTCCTGCAGCATCAGCGGAACAACACCGTTCCCAATCCGGCACCCACTCACTCAAGGCCTATTTTGGCATATTGTGAATCAAAGTTGGACTGCAGGTGGTGAGGAAAAGGTGGCGCAGCATTCGTGACACGAGATCCTTTGAACATTCCATTTGTACTTATTTCTTTGTGCACCACCAGATTCGTCTTTTTTTTCGTGTTAACAGTAACACCATACTACATGCATTGCGGGTAAACTTGAATACTTCGGTCACACTACAAAGACTACGATTCTTCGACTAGTGGAATTCTTAACCGATCTGACCAGATCGGTAGATGAGTAGCGGGTATCTGATAGTCAATGGCATTGACTATAGCGATCTCTCTTGTTATACCCGTTTGTCATAGAGTAAAGGGACTTATTTTATGCGAGGAAAAGTATGTAACAGGTAGATGGAAGCGTTTATATATATTCTTGATTAGCATCACTAGCAGAGTCGAACTAGCCATGTCTGTCTGTCCGTCCGGCCGTCCGTCCGTATGAACGCTGAGATCTCGGAAACTATAAGATTTAGATTGTTGGGAATGCAATTTTAGGTTCTTGAGCTTCCTGCGCAGCGCTAGTTTGATTCAGCAGGGTGCCACTCCAATGCCCACAATCGTCCACAACTCGTCTAGCACCCACATTTTCAATATATTTGAACAATTAAAATGAGATTTTGTTTTGAATGTCAATGTCAGACTACATGCCAGAACTTCTTAAATTCGGGCCATTCACTAAAAAAAAACTGTTTTTAATCGGACAACTTTATCATATAGTGACGTATCTGCACAGCGATTTCTCAACGGCCACCAGTTCAAAGAACGAAACCATTCACAAATAAACAGAATCGCCAATTTCGGCTTTGATTAAAAACGATACAGAAGCTTGAGATCCCGCAATGCAAACAAACAAAGAAAATTGATTAAGTCTGAACGTCAACAATGACGTAATTCCATAAACGTGAAAATCCAATAAGATCGAAAAATCCAATAAGAACGAATTATGTAAACATAAACAAAGAAGTGACGATCACATCATCCATATGCTATTACGTCACCTAATGCACTAACAGTAAATTCTAAGACGCAAACCGAGGTTTCATTCTAACCAATTCCGTAACATACAATTTGTCTTTTTCCAACGTTCTAATTAAGAATAACCAACAAATATAAAAAATTTCCTGATTTTTTATTTGGGCGAAGAACGACTCATGTAAATATTTATCTGCCATGGGAACGATATAATTAATGCCAAATTAATACAATTACCGTTATATTTAATTTATTTACGGTAGCAAATTAAAATTGAACATTATCTTTATGTTTATGTAATTAGGTTTTATTTTCCAAATTCCGACAGTAACGACCTGCAAGGGTCTAGAAACTTCGGCTTCCTTTCTTGATCTTCGTCATCTTAAAAAACTAAAAAAAAAAATTACAAATGTTTCAACTGCAATCCCGTTACCTTGCAACATTACCCCTCGTGTCTTGGGCGAAAGACGAAAGCAAATCCATCTCGTGTTTTGTAGCAATTGCTGTCCCTCTCTCTGCTCCCGCTTTCTTGGACCTAATCACTAAAATGCGACGCAAAACCGCAAAAAAGTAAACAAATGTTTTAAAATACTCGAGAACATATAAAAGATTTATAAAAAAATCTTAAGCACATGGAGCATAGAAATAGCCGTGATCAAAAAATCATATTGATCGGATAAGCGGTGTAAATTTGTATACCCCTGCAGAGGGTATAATGACTTCAGTCAGAAGTTTTCAACGAAGTAAAGGAGATGTTTCCGAGCCCATATAATATATATATATTTTCTTGATCAGCATCACTAGACAAATCGATCTAGCCATGTCCGTCCGACTGTGCGTTTCTACGCAAACTAGATAAAACCTTCCTTCTATTGCAAGTAGTATATAAGTCGGTACGAGCCAGATTTGACAACTATATCCTAGCGCTCCCCTAAGAATGATAAAAAAAAAAATTTTAACAACTTTTAACTTCAATGTTTTTTGAGAAATTAACTTATACTCTTCCGAATATTAATATATTAATTAAATTTCAGAATTTTAAATAACATTAAAAAAATTGGATGACTTTATTATATAGCTTCCATAGGAACGATCGAATAATTAATGTCAAAATAATAAAAAAAAAACCGGTATATTTCTTTTTCGGTAAGCAATACGGTAGTATATGGGAACATTGTCTTAAAATTTCAGTAATTAGTTTTTAGTTTTCTAAGAATCGCGAATCCACTGCCACCCCTCTCTTTTAACCGACAAAGGGGCGCTGCCGTGTGTTGTACGGCACGAATTCGCGAGATAGTTCGAGGAAAAAAAGGATCTAGATCTGTGCTAGAAAATTAAAATTAATCGTTTTAGGAGAGACAGAGAGTCAGATATTGAGAAAATAATATAAAGTCTGTTATAGTCAATACATAATACTCTGAAAGGTTCATGCAAGTCATACTTTGATCTAGATCTTAGATTAAAACAAGGAAGAACGCTATAGTCGAGTACCTCGACTATCAGATACCCGTTACTCAGCTTAAGGGACTAAAGGGAAATGGAGATATGCAAGCAGCAAAGCGATATTGAAATGCGCCACCTATCGGCGGTAGACAGATTTAAGCGTTATGGGCGTTAGAGTGGGCGTGGCAAATTTTTTTTGGGTCAATCGATAGGTATTGACGAGACCAATACAGTTCAGTTAAAATTTTGTATCTAGCATGAAAATTGTGGGCGCCACATGCTTGGCCGGTTTGTGGGCGTTAGAGTGGGCGTGGCATATTCGCGTAACAAACTTGCGCTGCGCACAAGGCTACGGAACCTAAATCTGAGATCCCAATTCTCTATCCGTGATAGTTTCCGAGATATCCACGTTCATATTTTCGATTTTTTGAAGTTTGTGGGCGGTTTGTGGGCGTTAGAGTGGGCGTGGCACTCTACTGAAACAAACTTGCGCTGCGTAAGAAGCTCAGGAACCTGCACGCCAAATCTCAATAGCCTAGCTTTTATAGTTTCCGAGATCTCATCGTTCATCCGGACGGACAGACGGACATGGCTAGATCGACTCGGCTAGTGATCCTGATCAAGAATATATATACTTTATGGGGTCGGAAACGCTTCCTTCTGCCTGTTACATACTTTCCGACGAATCTAGTATACCCTTTTACTCTACGAGTAACGGGTATAATTACACCCACAAAAATGTTCATTTTTTAAGCATGAGATGACCTTCCTTGGTCATAAATGCACAGACAAAGATATCTTACCAGACGACAAGAAATATAATGTCATAAGATACTATCCAGTCCCACATGATGCGGATAGCGCTAGACGATTTATAGCATTTTGCAATTATTATAGACGTTTCATTAAAAACTTCGCCGACTATTCACGGCACATAACTAGATTATGTAAAAATAATGTTCCATTTAAATGGTCTTCCGAATGCCAAAAATCATTCCAATATTTAAAAGATAAACTTATAGAACCAACTTTATTACAATATCCTGATTTTTTTAAGGATTTTGTATAATAACGGATGCAAGTAAACAAGCATGTGGAGCGGTATTAACTCAAAACGATAACGGACTCCAACTCCCGATAGCATATGCATAACGTTTATTTACAAAAGCTGAAAGCAATAAAAGCACTACAGAACAGGAACTAGCAGCAATTCATTGGGCAATTACACACTTTCGACCATATATTTATGGCAAACATTTTACAGTTAAAACCGATCACAGACCACTAACATACTTATTTTCAATGGTCAATCCTAGTTCAAAACTCACACGCATGCGGCTCGAACTTGAGGAATATGACTTCACAGTCGAGTATCTAAAGGGAAAAGATAACTTCGTGGCAGACGCCCTTTCTAGAATAACAATTAAGGATCTTCAAAATATTACGGCAAATATATTACAAGTCACTGCAAGACAAAAAAGTAGACAAAATTCCTGCGCAGGAAAAGATAAAGTAGAATTGCCTAGGCAATCTCAAGTAAAAGCTTCTAAGCCCAACGTATATGAAGTCATTAACAATGACGAAGTACGTAAAGTAGTAACCTTGCATGTGAATAATAATCTATGTTTTTTCAAACATGGAAAAAAAATTACAGCAAGATATGATGTTGGAAATTTGTATACTAATGGAAGTCTTGACTTAGGTCAGTTTTTCCAAAGGCTTGAACTGCAGGCTGGTAAAGAAAAAATTATGCAACTTAAAGTGGCACCATGGGATAATATCTTTGAAAATATTTCAATAGATAAATTTAAAAAAATAGGCAACAAAATATTAAAATCATTAAGAGTAGCGCTACTCAACCCGGTGACCCTAATAACAACTAATAATGAAAATGAAGCAATATTGTCTACATTACATGACGATCCTATTCAAGGAGGACATTCAGGTATAACAAAAACCGTGGCCAAGGTCAAAAGACACTACTATTGGAAAGGAATGAGTAAAGACATAACCCAGTACATACGTAAATGTCCAAAATGCCAAATGTCAAAAACGACAAGACATACTAAAACTCCTTTAACACTTACAGAAACACCAGAAATGGTATTCGATAAGGTAATTGTGGATACGATCGATCCACTGCCGAAATCAGATCAAGGAAATGAATATGCAGTCATCTTAATATGTGATCTGTCAAAATACCTTGTTGCCATACCAGTATCTAATAAAAATGAAAAAACAGTAGAAAAGGCTATATTCGAAGAGTTTGTTCTAAAATACGGTCCAATTACGGGCATGGGAACAGAATACTAAAATTCTTTAATCGAATACCTATGCAGGAACTTAAATATCAAACATATAACATCGACAGCACACCATCATAAGACTGTCGGAACTGTGGAACGAAGCCACAGAACCATTAATGAATTTATACGTACATACATCTCAACTGATAAGACGGATTGGGATATATGGCCAAAATATTTTGTTTATTGTTTCAACACGACACCCTCTATGGCACATGATTATTGTCCATATGAGTTAGTATTTGGTAGGACTTCGAATTTACCAAAACATTTTAATAGCGTAGAGAGAATAGAACCTATTTAAAATATAGATGATTACGCAAAAGAAACAAAGTTTAGATTAGAGCAAGCTTTCAAAAGAGCCAGATTAATATTATAATCAAATAAAATAAAACAAAAATGTCATTATGATAAAAACTGTTTAGATTTTGAACTAAAAATTGGAGATCAAGTTTTATTAAAGAATGAAACAGGTCACAAATTATAATACAAATATACGGGACCATATAGAGTAATTGGTATAGGAGATAATGATAATATAAGAATTTAAAATATTAAAAACAAAGAACAAAAAGTTCATAAAGATATGATATGAACATGATATCAATATTTTCTGATTAGAACAAAATTTTTGAATAACAAGTTTTCCAACTTTCTTATATTTCTTTTATGATACAAAATAATTTCTATAACTTTTAAATTTTCAAATATATAAGTACTAGAAAATAATTTTAATAACTAGAAATAATTTCATTTTGATTACTATTAAAATTAAAACAAGGTAGAACGCTATAGTCGAGTACCTCGACTATCAGATACCCGTTACTCAGCTAAAGGGACCAAAGGAAAATGGAGATATGCCAGCAGCAAATGCGCCACCTACCGGCGGTATACAGATTTAAGCGTTGTGGGCGTTAGAGTGGGCGTGGCAAAGTATTTTTTTAAATCAATCGATAGGTATTGACGAGACCAATATTTTGTATCTTGCATGAAAATTGTGGGCGCCACAGACTTGGGCGGTTTGTGGGCGTTAGAGTGGGCGTGGCATATTCGCGTAACAAACTTGCGCTGCGCTTAAGCCTACGGAATCTAAATCTAAAATCCCGTTTCTCTATCTTTGATAGTTTCCGAGATATCCGCGTTCATACTTACGATTTTTTGAAGTTTGTGGGCGGTTTGTGGGCGTTAAAGTTGGCGTGGCAAACTTTTTTTTCAGTCAATCGGTAGGTATTGATAAGAACAATACATTTCACTTAAAATTTTTGTTCTAGCGTCAAAACTGTAGGAGCCACAGTTTTGGGCGGTTTGTGGCCGTTAGAGTGGTCGTGGGACTCTTCTGAAACAAACTTGCGCTGCGCAGGAATCTCAGGAATCTGCATGCCTAATCCCAGTATTGTAGCTCTTATAGTTTCCGAGATCCCAGCGTTCATACGGACAGACGGACAGACGGACATGGCTAGATCGACTCGGCTTGTGATCCTGATCAAGAATATATATACTTTATGGGGTCGGAAACGCTTCCTTCTGCCTGTTACATACTTTCCGACGAATCTAGTATACCCTTTTACTCTACGAATAACGGGTTTAATTAGGGGAATGTAATTTCTTGTTAGTCTGTATGGAACATTAAAGTTTAGCAGGCTAAATATGTCGGGGCTTTCAATTTCACCTTGAATGAGGTTATAAATAAGGACTCTTCTGCGGTTAGCTAGGCTAACCTAGGTTAGTTCAATTAGAAGTAATCTACTAGAATAAAAATACTACTACTAGAATAAAATGAGATTTGCATCCAAGTATAGGCACCTTAAAGCAAATAGCAAAATGTTCTTCTGTACAGATTCTACACGATCAACATGAATTCCGTATTGGGAACTCGAGACGAGTAATCCATTCTCAAGCATCGGGCGGTCAAGCGTAAAATATAAGGTCTTCATAATATATGGATTATTAAATTCCTTTGACAGCCTTTTAATAAAGCTAAGCGCACCCCAAGCTTTATTCATCGTGGATGAAATGTGATCAGCAACCCTTAGTCTTGGGTCCAACAAAACACAAAGATCGTTTACTACAGTTATTCTATCCAATGAATTCTCATTTGGCAGTCATAACCTTACAATTAGAGCAATTTAAATCCAGTAAATTGTCAGAGCACCATAATTGAAAATTATTCAAATCAGATTGTAAGTCGGTTTGGCAAGAAGTATCCTTAGGATTGCAGGCATTTAACATCATCTGCGTACACTAGTACACGAGAATGAGTTATAACTGAGGGAAAGTCATTTATTAATAAAGTAAGAAGTAGTGGGAACCATTATATTTTATATTTATCTTATGTTACTCACACTCTAACTTATAAAGTCTGTGAAGGTATTCGGCAAGTCAAAGTTAGCTTCCGTTGTCATGGGTAAATTCATGCATTTATAATTTCATAAAAAGATTTAAATAGTTTTTGTTCCACATTGAGTCTATCACGGTATAATTAGACTGACCACTTAAGTGTCTAGAATGAATAGATTGACTGGACTTCCTATTTTATAGGTGTGTCAGCTCTTTACTGAGCCACGGTGTCTTGTTGGAGACTGAAGGATAGTATAACAGAACACAAGAATAGAAAAACGAATTTACGGTACTATTGAAAATAAAATGGCATCATCTATATTTTGGGATGAGTAGAGTTCGGACCAATCAAAGCCTAATATATAAAAGTTTAGCCTCCGAATTTCAGCCTTGAAAAAAACAATGTAATCACTAATTTTACTTCTCCTTTTTTATACTAACACAGCAACAGTGTCGATTGAGACCTCGAATGAAGGATGATATGGATCTTCAGGTTGAGTAAGAGGTGTTACTTTTGACAGAAACACACAGTCCGGGTTAGATACAATGCACAGGTCCAGTAAACGGCCTTGTGAATATCTAATAAAGTTAACTTAAGACAAAGACGTATCACGCAAACCTCCAGTGAAGATCTCCTAGAACTATTTGAGACTGACCGTATAGGGAAAAGATGATTTAAATACTCCGGGAATTCAGATGCAGGCGGAATAAATTTTCATAAAAATTGTATGTAACACGGAGTCATCGAAATAAATACATCCAGTTAGTTTGACACTAAAGTCGAAACTGGAGGCAGTAGTAATATGAAAACCTCATTAGCATATGGGCAAATCCGAAAAATGTTCAACCAGTATCGAAACAAAAAAATCTTCAAAATTATCGTTTTGTTTCATTTCATTTCATTTGTTTTGTTGAAGAAATTTCCCTGAAAACTGAAAAAATTCACTTATTTCATTTTTAGTTATTTTTAAAGGCATTTTTATGATTAATTATTTCGCAAGAAAAACATATGATTTGTTTGAACTTCTTCTACCAAATCTCTTTATTGTAATCTAATAAGAAGATAAAAATCCAAAGAGGGCAAAAAAACTTTCAATTAACTGTTAATAAAACAACATGGAAAAATCGTACGTTCGCGACCCGTACGTTTGCGACTGGTACTTAATTCAATAAAAAAATAACAAATAGAGATATTTCCTTGGGAATAGAGTCAATAGAACGCTAAATGAATCCATTTTGAAAGTAAAGTTATTGCTTAAGAATATTCCGTCCCAATTCGCAGATATTTGCATTTTACTAGATTAAGCCCAAGTCGACTTCCATTTTGTGTACGTTCGCGACCGCATGTTTTTTGCCAATATTATGAAAATGATAGATCAATAAATCCCATCATTTACACTAAGCTAAGAGCTAACAAAATGCCATCGAATAGCAAAATAAAAATCAGAAAACGCGTATTTTCTTTTTTTTATTTGGAAAATCCCCATATGCGGGTTCTGCCACAACTAGAATAATCCAAAAAATTAACTGATTTTAATGTAGCGATCATTTTCATAGAGAGTATACTATACTAATTGTCCCCATCACCTCCACATCCCCATGTAACAATATTGATCATGTATCCTTCCCCTCATTATGAGAAACCCAAAATATCGAAAGGTTGTTTTCTTAGAGGAACATATCCGATCACGTTGGGGAAAGGTGTGATCACGTACCCCTCATTATCACTGGTGTTATCTTAGAGGAACATGTACGATAAGTGTTCTGGTAAAACTTCGAAGTTTTATGTAATACATACCTTGAAGTTAATAAAAAGTTAAACTCGAAATCAATACGCACAACATCGAAATAAATTTTGTAAATTTGCAAAATCATATTGTGAGTTTGTCAGTTCACAGCTGATGATCAGCTAATCATAGAGCTTATAAAAAGCCGCGAAAAATCTAATCAAATCATCTATTATCGACTTGTGAAAAAAATAAACGCTTTTTCAAAGTAGAAAATTTGATTTAAATGCCGCTAGAGAGACCAATTCGCCCACAGTGCATTGGCCCGATTCTGACGAAGTAATCGGAAAACGGCAAAAAGGTGATCTCGTACTCCAGTCGAACCCTAATCGGAGCGGAGTAGAACTGAGAAAGATTGCCCATTGTTTGGGCAATACGTAAACTAAGGCCCTACCTGGAAGGCTACCCTTTCAAGGTTGTAACGGATCAAATAGAACTAACGTAGTATGAACATATGGGTTCTGGGACAATTAGCATATCATTATCACAGGTGTTGCTGTGCACGTGAGAAAGGTCGCACACCCAAAGTATTCAAAGATGGTTATATTAGAGGAACATGTCTAATCATGTTGGGGGACAATGTTTTCTATGATTGTAAAACTAATTTAGAAATCAAAAGAACGCCAACAAACTAAATCTCATAAGTTAATGATTCTCAGATGTGAAATATTTTCAAACACACATTTTTGTTTCCGCACCAGAACGTTTTACTCGTAAATTGTCTTAGATTCTCTCTCTCTTTTCACAAATGGGTCATACGTAAACATGTTATAAAAGGGATTCAAGCAAGAGCTACCCAAACATGCGCACGTGCCCATTACCTGACCGCAATAAAAGGGACACATGCACAAGCCTGAAGGCGCCACTGACCTCACGGCTGACTGCAAGCTCTAACACGTCCCATAATCGGCGTTAAAATCACGACCGGGCAACAACTCGCCAGTAGCCGACATATCTCAGTCAAGGAAATATTTTCCATTCTCCGTACGTGTAATTTTAACTCAAAATTAAAATTCAGATGTTTATTTTGTAGCATAATAATACATTTATTCATTTATTTTGGTATTGCGAACATGTTTTATTATATATTGAAATTAATTTTCTGACTTCGTTCCGGCGATTTGCACAGAAGAGACAGGCACACGTTTCCGATGTCAATTCAGGGTTACAAAATGTAAAGTGTTCACCATAAATCGTAGTTTTTAGATCATGTCCACCTCGATTCATGAAGGTATCGAAAATGCTGACCAAATATCTGTCCTTTAAATTGTTTTATAAATTGGTCAATTTCCTTATGAAATTTCATTTCATTAATTTTGTGTTCTTGTAGGTCCTTACACATCTAGTTTTAACTTTGAAATTATGTATAAAAATTATTTTATTGATTTGGAGCTACTTTTAAAACATTTAAAATAATGTATGCATTGTTAAAAGCACAAACCCTGCCCTTAAGGTGTGTTTCATAATAAGGAAACCGGTTTCCTTTAAGCCTGTTTACTGACGGACAGCCCATTTCCTCACTATTAAAGAGCTGACGACTCCCAAAAACGCTCATTAGCAAGCGCAATAAAAGGGACACATGAACAAGGCTGAAGGCGCACGCTCATTGACAAGATCATGGGCCTCACGACAACGACCTCACGGCTGACTGCAAGCTCTAACACGTCCCATAAGACGCAACAACTCGCAAGTAGCCGACATATCTCAGTCAAGGAAATATTGTCCATCCTCAGTACCTGTAATTATACCCGTTACTCGTAGAGTAAAAGGGTATACTAGATTCGTCGGAAAGTATGTAACAGGCAGAAGGAAGCGTTTCCGACCCCATAAAGTATATATATTCTTAATCAGGATCACTAGCCGAGTCGATCTAGCCATGTCCATCTGTCCGTCTGTCCCATAACTCTTAAATCTGTCTACCGCCGATAGGTGGCGCATTTCAATCTCGCTTTGCTGCTTGCATATCTCCATTTCCCTTTGGTCCCTTTAGCTGAGTAACGGGTATCTGATAGTCGAGGTACTCGACTATAGCGTTCTTCCTTGTTTTAACTCGAAATAAAGAGTCAGTAGTTTATTTTGTAGCATAATATTACATTTATTCATTTATTTTGGTATTGCGAACATGTTTTCTTATATTATTTAATCTTTTTCATTCTGTTTTTTAGATTATGGTATATATTCACAATATTGAGTGCTTCTTTTTTGTAATCCTAAATTCGATGGCATACACAAGTATCAGCTCCCTCGGTGGCTGCATCATTGCTCCACACGAAATTGTGGATATGATTTCCATTAATAGATGTTCTCAAATTATCACCATTCCCATTTGATTGTATGAACTGGAAACGTACAGCTGCGGCGACAAAAATAGCACCAATGTGTAGGCAATTCTTCTTTGTGCTACAAAATGGTCATTTATTGCAAAATTTTTATGCTGTTTGTAAGGGTAAGTAGGGTTACATATCTACTAACTAAAATAAACGTGGTTACGCCCACAATGCGGATGGTTTTTAAAACTTCGATACATTTATCAAAAAAATAGCAAAGTTATGCGGCAACAAAAATAGCAACACTTAAAGAACAGGCTTAAAAAACTTAAAAATAACTCAATTTGAAAATTTTTTTTGATTGAAATGTATGATTTTACACATCTTAAGGTAAACAAATATTGTTCTTAGGCTTGGGCTGCAACAACAACAACGACCGACCTTGACGTCACTAGACACCAGAATCTTTCCTTGGCAAAATTGTTGCGTGACTCTTTTAAAATAGCTCGGGGCAGCTTTTTCTTCGGTTTTGCATTAAAAACATAGTTATATAAACTTTCTGCAAAGATTTTCGATTATACCATTATACTTAGCTTAAGGGTTTTGATACTTTGGACGACTCTCTATCAGATTATACCCTTTTACTCTACGAGTTACGGGTATACTAGATTCGTCGGAAAGTATGTAACAGGCAGAAGGAAGCGTTTCCGACCCCATAAAGTATATATATACTTGATCAGGATCACTAGCCGAGTCGATCTAGCCAAGTCCGTCTGTCTGTCTGTCCGGATGAACGCTGAGATCTCGGAAACTATGAGAGCTAGGCTATTGAAATTTAGCGTGCAGATTCCTGAGCTTCTTACGCAGCGCAAGTTTGTTTCAGTAGAGTGCCACGCCCACTCTAACGCCCACAAACTTCAAAAAATTTTAAGTATGAACGCGGATATCTCGGAAACTATCAAAGATAAAAAATTGGGATTTCAGATTTAGATTCCGAAGCCTTGTACGCAGCGCAAGTTTGTTATTCGAATATACACGCCCACTCTAACGCCCACAAACCGACCAAACCTGTGACGCCCACAATTTTCATGCTAGATTAAAAATTTTAAATGAAATGTATTGGTCTCGTCAATACCTATCGATTGATCCAAAAAAAAATGTTTCCACGCCCACTCTTAAGCCCATAACGCTTAAGTCTGTCTACCGCCGGTAGGTGGCGCATTTCAATCTCGCTTTGCTGCTTGCATATCTCCGCTTCCCTTTGGTCCCTTTAGCTGAGTAACGGGCATCTGATAGTCGAGGTACTCGACTATAGCGTTCTTCCTTGTTTTGGTTTAAATTCCTGGTAAAGCTTCCAAAATAAATTAATTTTGTATTACGAATAAAATTGCATCCTAATTTCTGAGCTATCAAAGTTTACATGTTGATCCTGTATGGGTTTACATTATGATATGGTACCATTATTATAGTACGAGAATATGCCCATACCATGATACTTGCTTCACCATTATTATTCTTTGCAAATGTGATTTGGGGACTCCATTTTGGATTTTTAGGTTAGCCTTTTTCATCTTAACATAAGCAATTTTCAGCCGCCAGACCATAAAAGAGTTTCCCTTTAATCGTGGGCCTTATTTAAGACTCGTCCTTCCAATTCACCCATGCTCTGCAGTCTAGGGAGATTTTTTTTTGGACGTCAAGCGCATAATTTTTGTTTATGTACATTATATCCAACTTTTTATGTACTTACATATATTTAAAAAAAATTAAACTTGATAGGCGGCTTAAACGGGACCTACTTCCATTCATGCACATGACTTTTTAACAGTTATGGTGTCATTGCGGATTTCGCACTGCGTGTTACTCTTTTGTGTTCCTGTTCAAGGTAACTACTAATCATTATTTTAAAGAATTCGACGATTCAACTTAACTCATCTTTTGCATTGCCTTTATAAATTGGCTTTTTGAATGACCTTCTATTTTTACCATTACAGTGCGCTCAATGACCCATTGGGAACACTATTTTATTCATTATTTTACCAGTTCACTTGGTAGTACTTATTTTTAATGCAACAAAACGAAAAGCAGCCGAAAAATCTGAGCAAATAAAGTTTTAGGCCAAAAACCGTTAATAGTGCTAATTTTGTTGCCGCATAATTGTGCTTCTTTTATGATAAGTGTATCGAAACTTTAAAAACCATCCGCATCGTGGTCGTAACCACTTTTATTTTAGTTAAAAGATATGTGACCCTACTTACCCTTACAAACAGAATAAAAATATTGCAAAAAATGACCATTTCGTAACACAAAGAAGAATTGCCTACACATTGGTGCTATTTTTGTTGCCGCAACTGTACATAGTGTGCATTGGACAGAATTTCGTCAAACTCGTTCAGAAAATTATTTATTTTAACTGAAAGCATGATGTCTATCTAAGTCAACAATCTCATCTTACACTTTTAATATGCTTACACAATTCATAAAGAAATTTTATATTGCACATTTATATGTGCGTTCTCGAACTTCAACAAATAAAAATCTATGATTTTTCCCAAAGTCGAAATGATTTTTCTCAATTTTTTTCCCTATGGGCTACCTGAGTATGATGGTGTGTATAAAAAAATGATCTTTCCTTTCCCACCTGCAAGCAAGTATGATTTTGTGTCTCCATCGATTTGATGGAGTCCTATTGGTTACACTTTTATCAAATATTTTTCAAAATTAATACTTCTCATCTCTTCTAACTAATGAACAGTCTATATAACCTGATAGAATTACCTATATTCTACACACGCCCACTTGAATCGAGGACAATATTAAGTCTCCCGAAAGTCTACTCTGCTACGTCAAACACAACTTAAGTAAAAGTGAAAAAGTGAATGTAAAAAAAAGGAACTACAATAAAAAGAATAGAATAAATTGAGTAACCAAAATGTGTTTTGTCAGTCCTGCAAGTGTTGTTTGCTTAAGAATAAGTGGGCAAACCATGTCCGTTCGGTGTTGCATATAAAATTGTGAGTTCCTATTGTTTGCGGACGATCTTAAAATATTTGGGTCTGTGAATTCAATCTCCGATAGTAAACTTCTTCAAAATGACCTAGTAAGAATGGGAAATTGGTGTTCTCGTAATAAGTTGCCTCTGAACTTGTCAAAATTTTTCTACGTTAGGTACAGCAAACGATTAATTAATGTCCTCAGCTCGTATTTCATTAGTTCTCATATTCTTTTCTTAAGAAATGAATCCCTGGACCTAGGAATTATGTTTGATAACAAATTTACTTTCATTGAACATATAAATTACATAATTGCAAAGGCATGGGTTGGTAAAACGAAATTCCATGCAATTTAAAGATCCGTACACGAAACTAAGCCTATTTTCTTCGTTCATTACACTGGTCGGCATAAGTATTTTGACAAAACAAAAGTTAAATATACTCATAATTTGAACTTACTTATTGTAAACTTTGGCATCAATGGAATGGTAATTTAAATGCCGTTTGAATGATGCAATACATTTTTTAACCCATTCAGTACTTATTGAAAAGGACGAATTTGTGTAAGCATCTACTTTTTCAATTTTTACACTCGACTTGAAAACTTAAATATTTTGAAGCAAAAAGTTTCTTCAAACAAAAATAATAGTAACTTAAAAAAAATTTTCCAAAATCATTTTGCTTATAATTTTTATGATTTTTTTAAAAATGTTTAGAAACATTCTATTAAGCCGTATTTTTCTTTTTTTTATACAAATTTTTTCCGACGTTGTCACCTTCAAAAAATCATTAAAAATATAAGCAAAATGATTATTACATTTAAAGTGGACTGCACCTCTAAAGCGACCTGTGATATGACAATCTCTACCTTATGAGTCCCTAAACCTTTTTGCAAAATAGAACAAATAAACGAATTATCAAATATTTGTTGGTCATCCAAACTCATTCTCATAGGAACTATTTTGTGTAAGTACTCATCCCTCAATTAAGTTAAGATTTGTATCAATGAATTTAAAAAACTTATTCCAGAATTTTTTCTAGTTTCTAAAACAAAATTCAAACATACATTGCAGAAACAATTTTACATACATTGCAGAAAAATTGTGCCCTCTTCTGATTTCCTCTTTGAGCAGTCATAAGTCTTTGAGACATAAGTATATACAAATTATTTAATTGCTTAAAAGAGATAAAAATGAAAAAAGGAATTTACCTTGTAATATTTTTAGTGTTCATACAATGTCCATTTCCACCGTATTCCAAAAACAACATATTGATATGAAGAGGTTTTTCCACTTCCGATTAAAAATGTGGTCCAATTATTTCCTTCGTATCTTCATTTTATCCGAAAACATAAACTCACATGAGTATTCTTTTTATACCCGTTACTCGTAGAGTAAAAGGGTATACTAGACTCGTCGGAACGTTTGTAACAGGTAGAAGGAAGCGTTTCCGACCCCATAAAGTATATATATTCTTGATCAGGATCACTAGCCGAGTCGATCTAGCCATATCCGTCTGTCTGTCCGTATGAACGTTGAGATCTCGGAAACTATACGAGATTTGGCATGTCGACTCCTGAGCTTCTTGCGCAGCGCAAGTTTGTTTCAGCAAGGTGTCACGCCCACTCTAACGCCCACAAACCGCCCAAATCTGTGGCTCCTACAGTTTTTATGCTAGAATAAAAATTTTAACTGAAATGTATTGTTCTCGTCAATACCTATCGATTGACCCAAAAAAAAGTTTGCCACGCCCCCTTTAACGCCCACAAATTTAAAAAAATTGTAAATATGAACGGGGATATCTCGGAAACTATCGAAGATAGAGAATTGGGATCTCAGATTTAGATTCCGAAGCCTTGTACGCAGCGCAAGTTTGTTACGCGAATATGCCACGCCCACTCTAACGCCCACAAACCGCCCAAACCTGTGGCGCCCACAATTTGCATGCTATATAAAAAATTTTAACTGAAATGTATTGGTCTCGTCAATACCCATCGATTGATCCAAAATTTGCCACGCCCACTCTAACGCCCATAACGCTTAGATCTGTCTACCGCCGGTAGGTGGCGCAGACATCGATCGGCTTCATTTTAATTGTTCGGTGATAAGAAATATTGTGTTGATTTACGAGATTTTATGAATCCACTTATATTTACCCTGCATACTAAACATTTTCCACATACGATTTCTTAATGTTCGATTAAAGCGCTCACATATAGAAGCCTTGAGATGCGTATAAGTATGATAATTATTTATATTAAATTTATCCATTAATTTCTTAAAAGTGGAATTAAAAAATTCTTTTCTTTGATCTGGGTGTACTTTTAATCTTTTTAAAAACAGATTTCATTGCCTCTGCTACATCCAGAGTATACTTTTGTCTTAACCGCCTCGGCGAATGCGTACTTTGAGAACGTGTCAATAACGGTCAGTAAATATCTAAAACCCTTATTTTCTTTCTAAAACGGTATCATTTCAACTAAATCAATTTTCCATGTGTCATTTAACCCTTTCTGAACGAACTTTCGCCGAATAAAGTTTTTTCGCGCTGCCTTATGAATGTCATTGACAACTTGTTGTTTGCTCATATTAAGGGTCTCACGCCGACGACGGGCCTCACGGCTGACTGCTAGCTCTAACACGTCCCATAATAGGGGTTAAATTCACGTCCGCGCAACAACTCGCAAGTAGCCGACATATCTCAGTCAAGGAAAAATTTTCCATTCTCCGTACCTGTAATTTTAACTTGAAATAAAAATTCAGAAGTTTATTTTGTAGCATAATAATACACATATTCATTTTTTTTGGTATTGCGAACATGTTTTATTATATTATTTAATCTTTTTTATTCTTTTTACTAGATTATAGTATATGTACATAATATTGAGTGCTTCCTTTTTGTAATCCCGTAATTCGATGGCATACACAAGTATCAACTGCCTCGGTGGCTGCAACATTGCTCCACACGCAAGTGTCCATATTATTTCC
This sequence comes from Drosophila subpulchrella, assembly GCF_014743375.2. Taxonomy (NCBI): domain Eukaryota; kingdom Metazoa; phylum Arthropoda; class Insecta; order Diptera; family Drosophilidae; genus Drosophila; species Drosophila subpulchrella. The sequence continues at coordinate 651,781 of NW_023665698.1, read as the reverse complement.
ATGAATATATGTCTGCATATTAACTCCATCACATTCAGAGAGTTTTGGTTGTATGAACTGGAGCCGCACATAGTGTGCATTGAACAGAATTTCGTCAAACTCGTTCAGAAAATTATTTATTTTAACTGAAAGCATGATGGGTATCTAAGTCAACAATCTCATCTTACACTTTTTAATATGCTTACACAATTCATAAAGAAATTTTATATTGCACATTTATATGTGCGTTCTCGAACTTCAACAAATAAAAATCTTTGATTTTTCCCAAAGTCGAAATGATTTTTCTCAATTTTTCTCCTATGGGCTACCTGAGTATGGTGTGTATAAAAAAATGATCTTTCCTTTCCCACCTGCAAGCAAAGTATGATTTTGTGTCTCTATTGATTTGATTGTGTACTATTGGTTACACTTTTATCAAATTTTATTCAAAATTAATACTTCTCATCTCTTCTAACCAATGAACAGTCTATATAACCTGCTAGAATTACCTATATTCTACACACGCCCACTTGAATCGAGGACAATAGTAAGTCTCCCGAAAGTCTACTCTGCTACGTCAAACACAACTTAAGTAAAAGTGAAAAAGTGAATGTAAAAAAAAGGAACTACAATAAAAAGAATAGAATAAATTGAGTAACCAAAATCTGTTTTGTCAGTCCTGCAAGTGTTGTTTGCTTTAGAATAAGTGGGCAAACCATGTCCGTTCGGTGTTGCATATAAAATTCTGAGTTCCTATTGTTTGCGGACGATCTTAAAATATTTGGGTCTGTGAATTCAATCTCCGATAGTGAACTTCTTCAAAATGACCTAGCAAGAGTGGGAAATTGGTGTTCTCGTAATAAGTTGCCTCTGAACTTGTCAAAATGTTTCTACGTTAGGTACAGCAATGTTATGTTTCCCATTATGTTTGCCATTATAATATTTTAATCAAAAGATTTGTCATTAGTTACGACTGCCATGGGCAGATCTTTATTTGGGGATCGTCAAAATATGAATGACTTACAGCTAGCTATTTGCGGCTGCGCTGCGTGCAAACATTGGCAGCGGCCGTCATATATATCGAAGTATATGCTCGCAATTGTATTTGTGCTGGTAGCACTGAGAGCGCGAGAGAAGTTGTACATGCATGCCTTGTATGTGTCTGCACTCAGGCCATGGGAATATGCTGACACTAGCACTTCCCATAAGTTGGGCTCTGAGGCGCATTCATATTTCGGCTGGCCGCAAAAGTTTAGCGGCCGGCACTTTTGTATTTGTTTAAGAACACTGTAACACAATGTTGGTGTCGGTACAGTGGGTACTCGCTACAACGATACATGCATACTACATCTCCCTCCTTTTGAAAAAATCGTAATTCTATGAAGTTATTTTCTTACTATATGTATATGAAATATAAATAAACATCTTGTTTTATAATAATATATATATTTTTTTTTTTTGTGTTATTTATTTAATTTATTATTATACCCGTTACTCGTAGAGTAAAAGGGTATACTAGATTCGTCGGAAAGTATGTAACAGGCAGAAGGAAGCGTTTCCGACCCCATCAAGTATATATATTCTTGATCAGGATCACAAGCCGAGTCGATCTAGCCATGTCCGTCTGTCCGTCTGTCCGTATGAACGCTGAGATCTCGGAAACTATAAGAGCTACAATACTGGGATTAGGCATGCAGATTCCTGAGATTCCTGCGCAGCGCAAGTTTGTTTCAGAAGAGTGCCACGCCCACTCTAACGCCCACAAACCGCCCAAAACTGTGGCTCCTACAGTTTTGACGCTATAACAAAAATTTTAAGTGAAATGTATTGTTCTTATCAATACCTATCGATTAACTGAAAAAAAAGTTTGCCACGCCCACTTTAACGCCCACAAACTTCAAAAAATCGTAAATATGAACGCGGATATCTCGGAAAATATCAACCATAAAGAAATGGGAATTCATATTTAGATTCCGTAGGCTTGAGCGCAGCGCAAGTTTGTTACGCGAATATGCCACGCCCACTCTAACGCCCACAAACCGCCCAAATCTGTGGCGCCCACAATTTTCGTGCTAGATACAAAATTTTAACTGAAATGTATTAGTCTCGTCAATACCTATCGATTGATTTAAAAAAAACTTTGCCACGCCCACTCTAACGCCCACAACGCTTAAATCTGTCTACCGCCGGTAGGTGGCGCATTTGCTGCTGGAATATCTCCATTTTCCTTTGGTCCCTTTAGCTGAGTAACGGGTATCTGATAGTCGAGGTACTCGACTATAGCGTTCTTCCTTGTTTTTTTTTCGAATTAGAAAGTATTAATTTTTTTTTTAGTATTTTTTTCTTTTTTTAATTTTGTATTATATTTCCATTATAATTATGTTTCTTAATTTATGTATGATATAAAATTTTTTAACCTATTCTTATGTACTGTTTGTTTTTTATTTTTGTTATTTGAAATTACTATGTTATCGTTTTCTGCTTTAAAGTCTAGTTTATGCCCTGTTTCATTTTTCAACAAAACCTGATCTCCTATTTTTAAATCAAAATCTAAGGTATTTTTGTCATATCTAATTATACCCGTTACTCGTAGAGTAAAAGGGTATACTAGATTCGTCGGAATGTATGTAACAGGCAGAAGGAAGCTTTTCCGACCCCATAAAGTATATATATTCTTGATCAGGATCACTAGCCGAGTCGATCTAGCCATGCCCGTCTGTCCGTCTGTCTGTCCGGATTAACGTTGAGATCTCGGAAACTATGAGAGCTAGGCTATTCCTGAGCTTCTTACGCAGCGCAAGTTTGTTTCAGCAGAGCGCCACGCCCACTCTTACGCCCACAAACCGCCCAAAACTGTGGCTCCTACAGTTGTGATGAAAGAATGAAAATTTTAAATGAAATGTATTGTTCTCATCAATACCTATCGATTGACCCAAAAAAAGTTTGCCACGCCCACTGTAACGCTCACAAACCGCCCACAAACTTCCAAAAATCGTAAGTATGAACGCGGATATCTCAGAAAACATCAAGGATAGAGAAATGGGATTTCAGATTTAGATTCCGTAGGCTTGAGCGCAGAGCAAGTTTTCTACGCGAATGTGCCACGCCCACTCTAATGCCCACAAACCGGCTAAGCCTGTGGCGCTCACAATTTTCATGCTAGATAAAAAATTTTAACTGAAATGTATTGGTCTCGTCAATACCTATCGATTGATCCAAAAAAACTTTGCCACTTAAAGCCGCTTAAATCTGTCTACCGCCAGTAGGTGGCGCATTTCAATCTGGCTTTGCTGCGTGCAAATCTCAATTTTCCTTTGGTCCCTTTAGCTGAGTAACGGGTATCTGATAGTCGAGGTACTCGACTATAGCGTTCTTCCTTGTTTTTTGTTTCTTTTTATGAGATTCTAACATTAATCTAGCTCTCTTAAATGCTTGTTCTAGTCTAAATTTAGATTCTTTTGCGTAGTCATCTACATTATATAGAGGTATTATTTTATCTATGCTATTAAAATGTTGAGGTAAATTTGGAGTTTTACCAAAAACTAACTCATATGGACAGTAGTCATGTGCCATAGAGGGTGTTGTAATGAAACAATATACGAAGTACTGGAGCCATACATCCAAATCTGTTTTATCAACTGAGATGTATGAGCGGATGAACTCATTAAATGTACTGTGGCTTCGCTCCACGGTTCCTACAGTTTGGTGATGGTGTGCGGTAGAAGTTATGTTTTTGATATTTAAATTTTTACATAAATCTTCAATTATCGAATTTTTATACTCTGTTCCCATGTCCGTTATGAACGTCTTCATTGGTCCGTACTTTAGAATAAAATCTTCAAATATAGCTTTTGCTACTGTTTTTGCACTTTTCTTTTGGATTGGTATTGCCACAGGGTATTTAGTTAAATCGCAGATTAGGGTTACTGCATATTCATTTCCTTGTTCAGATTTAGGTAGTGGACCGATCGTATCCACAATTACCCTGTCAAAAGCCATTTGTGGCGTTTCAGTTACAGTCAATGGTGTTTTTGTATGTTTGGTTGTTTTGGATTTTTGGCATTTAGGGCATTTTCTTATATAATTTGTTATAAATCGGGTCATATTTTTCCAATAATAATGCCTTTTTATCTTTGCTCATGTTCTAGCTATGCCTGTATGACCTCCTTGTATTGGATCTTCATGGAATGTAAACAGTAATGTTTCTTTCTCTTTATCATTATTTGATAATAGGGTCACCGGCTTGAGTAGCGCTACTCTTAGAGATTGTAATATTTTATTGCCCATTTTTTTAAAAGATTCTATTGATATAGTGTCAAAGACCTTTTCGCTCGGTGCCACTTTGAGTTTGCTGATATTAAGTATACCGGCTTCTTTTTCAAGCCTTTGAAAGAACTGACCTAAATCGAGAAATCCATTGGTGTACATATCGCTAACATCAATTCTTGCTATAACTTTTTTCCATGCTTTAGTAAACATAGTGAATCTGTTATTCGCAAGGTCACTACTTTTCGTACCTCGTCATTTACAATAACTTCGTATACGTTGGGCTGAGAAGCTTTATTTAGAGTTTTTTTTTCTTTTTCTTTTCCTGCGCAGGAATTTTTCTGTTTACTTTGGTTTCTGGTAGTGACTGTCAGAATTTTATTATTCGTTTGAATATTCTTTAAATCCGTTATGGTTATTCTTTTTCCACAGTAAAATCATATTCTTCTAAGTCTAATCTCATTCGCGTCAGTTTTGAGCTCGGGTTTGTCATCGAAAATAAGTAAGTTAATGGCCTATGGTCTGTCTTGACTGTGAAATGTCTTCCATAAATATATGGTCGAAAATGATTTATCGCCCAGTGGATAGCTGCTAATTCTTGTTCGGTTGTATTTTTGTTGCTTTCTCCTTTAGTAAATGATCTTGATGCATAGGCTACTGGTAGCTGTGTGTTATTGTAATCTTGAGTAAGAACAGCTCCACACGCTTGTTTGCTTGCATCTGTTGTTATACAAAATTCTTTATTAAAATCTGGGTATTGTATTGTTTCATCAATTGAATTTTAAGGTATTCGAATGCGTTTTGACATTCATCTGTCCATTCGAATTTAACATTCTTTTTACATAACCTAGTTATGTGTCTTGAGTAACCGGAAACATTTTTAATAAAACGTCTGTAGTAATTGCAAAATGCAACGAATCTTCTAGCGCTGTCTGCGTCCGTTGGAACTGGGTATTTTTCTATTACATCGTATTTTTTATTATCTGGCAAAATACCTTTGTCAGTACACTTGTGTCCAAGGAAGGTCCCTTCGTGTCTGAAAAATGTGCACTTTTCTGGGTGCAATTTAAGGTTGTGCTTCCTACATAAATCAAAAACGCTTGTAAGATTTTTAATCATATGTTTTTCTGAACAACCGGTGACAATTAGGTCATCCATATACAAGAATGCCTGTGAAGGCTCGACACCTGAAAATGCAATTGTCGTCATTCTTTGGAAAGAATTTGGCGCTATTTTTAAACCATAAGGTAATCGCGTGAAGCGATAGGAGCCATTGTTCGTGGAAAAGGATGTTATATTTCTAGACGTTTCTTCGAGTTCTATTTGATGAAATCCTGACATTAGACCTAAACATGAAAAGTATTTAGCTCTACCTAATTGGTCAAGAATATCGTCTATTCTTGGTAGTGGAAATTTATCTGATAACAATTTTTTGTTAATTTGGCGGTAATCAATTACTAAACGCCATCTTTTAGTATCACAATTTGGTAATGATTTTTTCGGGACGATTAGTAATGGACTGTTGTATTCAGAAACTGAAAGTTCTACTATTTTGTCTTTAATTAATTTGTTTACTTGTTTTTCTACTTCGTCTTCTTGACTGTGGGGAATTCTATAATTCTTTATGTATACGGGTTCATCATCTTTCATTCATATTTTTGGTTTGTAAAAATTATTAGTTGATATTGATTTGTATTCTTTTCCGAATATATCTGTGTATTTTGTGCATAATTCGTTAAGAATTTCCTTGAACTGAGGTGGAAAATTTTTGTTCAATTTCTCTAGAATTTCTTCTTTGCTTACATTTTTCTTATATTTAATTATGTCGTAATCATCCAATGGTTCAACTTTCAGTGTATTTAAATGAATGATTGCAGTTTTATTGGTTGCACTCAAAATTCGGACAAAAGTGTTTTTAGAATCTCCAATGGAATTTCCAATGAATACTTCATTTTGGATTTCTTGGTTTGGTATTAATATATACCTGGTTGCTGAATTTATAGCAATTTTTCGGACTACTTCGGACCTTGCTGGTAGAATTGTCAAATTATTTTCTAGTGTATGATTGGAATATGTATCGGATTATAGAGGTTATCTGGTCTCAGTATGAGCCAATCGTTTTCTGGCTTTAAATCTATTTCACAGTTGTATTTTTTCATAAAATCTATGCCTATGATTCCATCACATGGAATAGGAAAATTTGATGTCCCTAAATGAAAGGTATGTGGTATAGCATAGTTGCTTGAAAGAAGTTCTATTGATACAAAGCCCTTTGAGTTGGTTGTTCCTTCACCAACACCTGATATTTGGGTAATATTTGTATATTTGTAAATAGTTAAACGAGTCCGAAGTTTCTTTTATTAAAGATATGTCTGCACCTGTATCAATTAGTAATGTATATAATTTATTTGTGCATTCATTTTTGAGAGAAACGAAAAGATTAAAATAAGATTGATAGTATGAACCGTATTCTTTACTGGGTTTTTTATCTTAAGGGTCATTTACCTGTCGGACATTATTATTATTCTGTCTGTTGGTGTTCGTATTTGCATTGTTGGTGTTTGCACCACGGTTGTTTCCTCTATAATAACCACGACCTCTATAATTGTTGTTGGTCTGATTATTATAGTTTCGGGTATAACCGTTATTTTGGTTATAGCCATTATTATGGTAATATCCGTTATGCTGATAATTACCTCGGTTATTGACCCTACCGCGGTAATTATTTCTGAAGTTGTTACCGCGATAGTTGTTTCCTCTTTGTGTGCACAATATTGAATTTGCATTGCCTGTCATTTCAGTACTGCATTGTATGTACTTAGTGACGGCTTCATTCATAGTTGTGAAGTTGCCTGCCTCTAAAATTGTTTTTAGGCGGCCATGCTCACAATTTTTAACCATTGGTGTAATGGCTTCTTTTGTGCTGAATTTGTCAGCGTGTTCGGCTGGTAGGCCTTCGTCAATTTACGAAGCTTCAAGGAGCTTTCGTAAGTTGTCTATTTCTGATGTAAATTTCTCGGCTGTTTTGCCTTTCTGGCTTGTTTTCGCCATTTTCGCTTTGACTACGTCGGATGTTTCTTTATACCCTTGCAGAGGGTATATTGATTTCAGTCAGAAGTTTGCAACGCAGTGAAGGAGACGTTTCCGACCCCATAAAGTATATATATTCTTGATCAGCATGACTAGACGTGTCGATCTAGCCATGTCCGTCTGTCCGTCTGTCCGTCTGTCCGTCTGTCCGTCCGTTTCTACGCAAACTAGTCTCTCAGTTTTAAAGCTATCCGGCTGAAACTTTCCCAAAAGTCTTATATCTTTTGCAGGTAGTATATAAGTCGGAACCAGCCGGATCGGACAACTATATCTTATAGCTCCCATAGGAATAATCGGACAAAAAAATGAAAAAAAATTATATCTTTGGTGTTTCTTAGCATATAAACTCCTAAGCTTGGAAATAACAATTTTTAAATAATTTTGAATTTTGAATTAAATTTTATCGAAATCGGACGACTATATCATATAGCTGCCATAGGAACGATCGGAAAATTTGTGGAAAAATAATATGAAAAAAATTATATCTTCGGTGTTTTTCAACATATAACCTCCAACGCTTGGAAATAACATTTTTTAATTAGTTCTGAATTTCGAATTAAATTTTATCAAAATCGGACGACTATGTCATATAGCTGCCATAGGAACGATCGCAAAATTGGTAGGAAAATAATATGAAACAAATTATAGCTTCGGTGTTTTTTAACATATAACCTCCTACGCTTGGAAATAACATTTTTTAATTAGTTCTGAGTTTCGAATTTAATTTTATCAAAATCGGACGACTATATCATATAGCTGCCATAGGAACGATCGGAAAATTGGTAGGAAAATAATATGAAACAAATTATAGCTTCGGTGTTTTTTGACATATTATCTTATACTATTGGGAATATCATTTTTTGTGTTTTTAAATTTAATAATTATAGCTGCAAGGGTATATAAGCTTCGGCTTGCCGAAGCTAACTTCCTTTCTTGTTATTATTGAATTTGTTAATGTTTCGTTCTGTACTTTGTATAGTGTAGATCCTATTATTTTGGATTTAATGACTTCTACAGCCAAATCTTCGAATGTGCCTTTAGTCAAGTTAACCAACTTCAAGGCTGTTATGAATCTATGAAGATGTATCTTTTGCCCGTTAAATTCCGGGATGGCATTCGAGATATCTTTTATATATGCCCTTTGGGCTGCTGGATCTGCCATTATGTTTTCTTTTGTGTCTTACATCTGATTCTATATCGTCTTCTTCTTCTGCTTCTGTTACTGTTATAACTGCAGGAATTGTTAGATCATGTAGAACTTTTTCTTTTATTTCGATTCCTTCGCTCGAATCGGAATCTTCATTTTCTGTTAGGTCTATGTATTGATCTATTATCAAAGGTGTATTTAAAATTGTCGGTATCGATATATTTAAATTATACTTATCTTTGAAAGTTATTAGATTTGTACGTAATTTGATCAATAATTTAGATAATTTTGACCAATTCGTTTTATTTATCGCTACCCTATTTTCATGTACTAAAGTTCTTGCAGTATTGAAAGAATCTACAAGAATCTTTGCATGTTTATTAATAGTGTCTTTATGTATTGGCCTATTTTGGCTTATACATTTGTAAGACTGGTCAAATGTGTCCTTTAATTCTCGTATGTGGAGAGTTAATTGCTCCCATTCCATACTAAGGACTTTTTTTTTTTGTGTATTAGTTGCGCATAATTTTTAGCACATTTATATGTACTAGCACTGGGTGTATGTATACTTCCGAAAATACTTTACAGTTTCTTACTGTAGACAGTACTATTGCTTTTTGCGTACCGCTGCAATGAATAAGCGGGGAAAAGCTATGTCGTACCTATTCATATATTCTTCTTCAAAATCTGAAATTGATAGAGGCTCTGCTCTGTTTCTAAGTATGGCTAATACCCTATTCTCAAAACTTGGTTGATTGGCTTGAGTAATTCTTATGCAATCTGTGGTATTCATGTTGTTTGTTAATATATTTTATTTTTATTTTATTTCAAAATTTTAATTCTCTTATTTTGGTATGTCATTGCATACATTTACAAATTTTGAATTTTTATTTATAATTTGAAACATATTTTTATAATAATTGTTTGTGCTCTATTAATTTAAATCTTATCCAGACCGTTGGCCCGGCTTCTATTTATAGCTCTTTTTGATACACACTTATTGTGGAACATATAGGCTTTATACAAAATGTATGCACTCATTATAAACAAGAAAGGAAGTTAACTTCGGCAAGCCGAAGCTTACATACCCTTGCAGCTATAATTATTAAATTTAAAAACACAAAAAATGATATTCCCAATAGTATAAGATAATATGTCAAAAAACACCGAAGCTATAATTTGTTTCATATTATTTTCCTACCAATTTTCCGATCGTTCCTATGGCAGCTATATGATATAGTCGTCCGATATTGATAAAATTAAATTCGGAATCCAGAATAATTAAAAAATGTTATTTCCAAGCGTTGGAGGTTATATGTTGAAAAAAACCGAAGCTATAATTTGTTTCATATTATTTTTCCACCAATTTTCCGATCGTTCCTATGGCAGCTATATGATATAGTCGTCCGATATTGATAAAATTAAATTCGGAATCCAGAATAATTAAAAAATGTTATTTCCAAGCGTTGGAGGTTATATGTTGAAAAAAACCGAAGCTATAATTTGTTTCATATTATTTTTCCACCAATTTTCCGATCGTTCCTATGGCAGCTATATGATATATTCGTCCGATTTTGATAAAATTAAGTTCGAAATTCAGAACTAATTAAAACATGTTATTTCCAAGCGTTGGAGGTTATATGTTGAAAAACACCGAAGCTATAATTTATTTCATATTATTTTTCCACAAATTTTCCGATCGTTCCTATGGCAGCTATATGATATAGTCGTCCGATTTCGATAAAATTTAATTCAAAATTCAAAACTAATTAAAAAATGTTAGTTCCAAGCTTAGGAGGTTATATGCTAAAAAACACCAAAGATATAATTTTTTTAAATTTTTTTTTCCGATTATTCCTATGGGAGCTATAAGATATAGTTGTCCGATCCGGTTGGTTCCGACTTATATACTACCTGCAAAAGATATAAGACTTTTGGGAAAGTTTCAGCCCGGTAGCTTTAAAACTGAGAGACTAGTTTGCGTAGAAACGGACGGACAGACGGACAGACGGACATGGCTAGATCGACTCGTCTAGTGATGCTGATCAAGAATATATATACTTTATGGGGTCGGAAACGTCACCTTCACTGCGTTGCAAACTTCTGACTGAAATCAATATACCCTCTGCAAGGGTATAAAAACAATTATTGATAATAATATGATTGTTAAATCGCTATCAATAGTTTTTGATTCGATTTTATTAATTACGTTGGCAGTGGAGTCCACTGTTTCAGTTTCAATTAAACCCATTTTGGGTATTATTTCTGTAACGCATTCAAAATCTGTCTTAGATATTGCGTTACTTTTCATTAAAAAAAATGTTAATTTATATTTATATATTTTCTTTTTATTTTTATATCTTTTAATTTTTCTTATGACACGTATATCGCAAGCTGTATTTTCGAAAGGCCCTTTACAATCTGCAGGACACTTTGGTTTTCTATCCTCTTTCATATCATTTTAATTTTTGTAGGCATCTTATTCCCTATACGTGTTCTCTAATTCTTTCTTAATTTCTAAATTTTCATCCCAGGATACTGGGGTAGATTTTTCAGCATATAGCTGCCTATTTAATTCTTTAATTTTTAAATTCAGGAAGTTCTTCTGACCTCCTCTCCTTTTTCTCTTATTTTTTTTGTCTTTGGCATTTATGTGTTGTTTAATTAATTAATTATTTTTTTTTTAATTTTCTGATATATATGTACGAAATTTTACATGTATCCCTACCTAGGTAAATAAAAATTAAGACCCGCAGCTAGAAACTGCCTGGTCTGTACAATTATTGTTAATTATAATGTTTTGCATCGCAGATGCATATAAAAATAATAAAAACAAGGGAGAACGCTATAGTCGAGTACCTCGACTATCAGATACCCGTTACTCAGCTTAAGCGACCAAAGGAAAATGGAGATATGCAAGCAGCAAAGCGAGATTTAAATGCGCCACCTACCGGCGGAAGACAGATTTAAGCGTTGTGTGCGTTAGGGTAGGCGTGACAAATTCATTGTTCAATAGAATAAGTTAGCCGCGCACTTTGCTCTTTCTGAGCGCCGGCAGTGCTTTTCTCTTTGCCGCTAAGTTCGGCCGGCAACTATTTACATACACACACATACACGCGTAAAAACATTTCGCACTGTCTGGCTCTGACGTCATAGCTTTTTTTCTTGGGAGGTTTGTGGGCGTTAGAGTGGGCGTAGAAAAAATTTTTTTGGGTCAATCGATAGGTATGGACAAGACTAATACATTTCAGTTAAAATTTTCTATCTAACATCAAAACTGTAGGAGCCACAGTTTTGGGCGGTTTGTGGGCGTTAGAGTGGGCGTGGCACTCTACTGAAACAAACTTGCGCTGCGTAAGAAGCTCAGGAATCTGCTCGCCAAATCTCAATAGCCTAGCTCTCATAGTTTCCGAGATCTCAGCGTTCATCCGGACAGACGGACAGACGGACAGACGGACAGACGGACATGGCTAGATCGACTCGGCTAGTGATCCTGATCAAGAATATATATACTTTTTGGGGTCGGAAACGCTTCCTTCTGCCTGTTACATACTTTCCGACGAATCTAGTATACCCTTTTACTCTACGAGTAACGGGTATAAAAATTTAAGATGTGCGCTCTTGGAAGCGCTGTCGGTTCACTCCAGGGTTCGGCTTGGAGCGCCGAACAGGGCCGGTGCTGGCTGCACAGGCTTCTCCTTCTCCAGTGTAAGTTCGGTGGTGTAGGTCGTCGTTTATAATTGTTTGTTTTCCATCGTAGGTGTAGGAGGATTTGCCATTCCTCCCACACTTCTTATCCTTTTGTAGTCCTTGGCCTATGGTTTTAGGCGGCACCGGTGCTGGTCCTCGCACAGGCGGTGATTTAGTTTTTATTTTGCGTTGTTTGGTCTATGGTTTTGGGCGGTGCCGGTGCTGGTCCTCGCACAGGCGGTGATTGCTTTCATTTAAATAGTGGGCGCTTGCTCTTCCTCTTTTTTGTCTCCACTTTTGTTTGTACCCGTCTCATTAGATGGAATATCTCATTTCTGTCATACTAGGGACACACGATGTTTCACGTAAACATCTTCGCTTGCACTCTTTCACACAAATGGATGTGGCGGCAATCGTTCATTACTTTCCTCGCGTTTTGTGTTTTTATTTTTGAGTCCAATATCGCTGCCACGGTCGCCATGTTATGTTTCCCATTATGTTTGCCATTATAATATTTTAATCAAAAGATTTGTCATTAGTTACGACTGCCATGGGCAGATCTTTATTTGGGGATCGTCAAAATATGAATGACTTACAGCTAGCTATTTGCGGCTGCGCTGCCTGCAAACATTGGCAGCGGTCGTCATATATATCGAAGTATATGCTCGCAATTGTATATGTGCTGGTAGCACTGAGAGCGCGAGAGAAGTTAATGCAAATTAAGTTTCTCACTCGTGATTTAATTAAAAAAATGTATTTTTATTTTTTAATCACTTAATCACTATTACAATTTTTCAATAGGTCGAACTTAGTTTATTCACTGCTCGTTTACTTTTACTCGATTAGTGCTACTGCTCGATTCGGATCTCAAAAACGGACTGCCTGATCTCTAGTTCAATGATCAATAATCAAACCTCGGCTTAAGAGAATTTATCCCCAAAAATTGATAAAGAGAATGACTCAAGAGAGTCGGAAAATAGGATGATGCAATTTGCCAATTAAATTAGAAGTCCAATCTTGGCCGGAAATTGGTGTTTACATTAGCGGAGTTTAGGGACCGCTTTGGGGATCTTTTGTTTACGTTAGCGGACTGGATGTTTACAGCATCCGTTTGATTTGGGCTGCGTGAAATTGATCTGGGTGGGAATGATTCGGAGGCCTGGTTGACAGAAATATCTGACCACGGATTTATCTCGGGTCTGTCAGAGTTATTTGGAAATTAGCTCTCGGCTCAAAGTTGTTTATAAATTGGGTAAAAGCCCCTAAATAATGTGTCATATAACTCCCCCCATTCTAAATTGAATCGTCCCGATTCATTGGAACTGATGGGTATATTGAATGTAATTGATGGGTTAATTCGACAATGATATTTTCTTCAAGGTATTTTCATTGTCGGGTATATTATTTATTTCATTATCGGAAATATTGTTTTCTGGTTCAATTTCTATATGAATTTGCCATGGTTTGAATATTAAAAATTTTCTGAATTTGATTATAATCATAATAATTAAATATATGAATGTGAATATGATTAATATTAACGTAACTGGTATTTGAGTTTGTTTAATTTGAATAAATGGATTTAGTATGTTAATATTATCGAATGTGAGTTCCGAATCATTAGATATAATATATTCGGATACTAAAAAATCTGTAAATTTTCGAGCTGTGAGGTATTCCAATATCTTATTGTCTACATTGGTGTAGGAAATATTATTAATTTTAGCGGTGCCATTAAAAGTTATTAAATATGACCCATTTAAATGAGTGTCATTAACTGTATTTTCTCCATTTACAAAAATGGCTCCATCTTGGATTACATCTACATTTTTATTTTTTTCTCGGATTTTGTTACAAAAGAATTTTTCTCCATTTAGTAATCTAGTGAAACAAGAGCCTTCTGGGTTAAGTGTGCAAAATTTATTATTTATTTTCGTCTTAAAATTAGACATTACATAGTACTTATTTCTACATATTGCGACGTGATTATCAATTAATAATTTTCCATCATTATGTGAAATGGATCTTGAATTGTAAACGTCACAACGATCGGTAATAATAGGGTATTTTATGTAAATTATAATAAGATCTTGATGCAAAGCGATTTTAAATTCAGATATATCTAAAAGGTCTGTTATAACTACAGGTCTATCTTCGTGCTTATAAATTTCTTGTATATCATCATTGTTTAGAATTTTAGTATTAAATACATCAATTTTGGCGAGTGTAATTGTGTCCATTAAATTCATAAGATCGTAAGTAAGCAAGCGCAGACGATATTTTCTAAGTGGAATTTCTTGATCTTTAAAGGCTGTTTTGAATTGTTCAGATAAAGATTTTATCTCTTTAAATATTTTAGAACTAATAACGAATTGATCGATATTATTTTGTATTAAGTCATCGATTTTATTTTGGACTGTTATGAAATCATCATGATCCGGTGTTCCCGCTATCCATTTCCAAATGGTGCCTATTTCAATAATGCCTCTTTTTGATCTACTGGGTATAATTTGAGAGAAAAGTATTTTGATAATTTTTAAATCGTGGGATATTTCCCAAAGAAAATTCTTGTTGTCGTGACCCTTTAGAAATTCTGTTTCAAGATTAATTATTTCTCTATAAAGACTTATATTAGTTATATGAAATAAATCTGAGTATGATTCATAAATAAGAACATCTTTGGTATCCTTGTAAAGAAGGAAATCATGGTTCGTGTAATCCATAATTTCGGATTTGGTTGTAGCTACCAGCAATAATAAGTACATTATTGAAATCATTATCTGTAATTTGAAACAAGTTATTTAATATTATCTTTATGAATCGTACGGCATCTGTTATTTATAATAACTTTATTTGGGAGATTTTCCTTAACTACTTGTTTTTATACCCTTGCAGAGGGTATAATGATTTCAGTCAGAAGTTTGCAACGCAGTGAAGGAGACGTTTCCGACCCCATAAAGTATATATATTCTTGATCAGCATGACTAGACGAGTCGATCTAGCCATGTCCGCCTGTCCGTCTGTCCGTCCGTTTCTACGCAAACTAGTCTCTCAGTTTTAAAGTTATCGGGATGAAACTTTCCCAAAAGTCTTATATCTTTTGCAGGTAGTATATAAGTCGGAACCAACCGGATCGGACAACTATATCTTATAGCTCCCATAGGAATAATCGGACAAAAAAATTTAAAAAAATTATATCTTTGGTGTTTTTTAGCATATAACCTCCTAAGCTTGGAACTAACATTTTTTAATTAGTTTTGAATTTTGAATTAAATTTTATCGAAATCGGACGACTATATCATATAGCTGCCATAGGAACGATCGGAAAATTTGTGGAAAAATAATATGAAATAAATTATAGCTTCGGTGTTTTTCAACATATAACCTCCAACGCTTGGAAATAACATGTTTTAATTAGTTCTGAATTTCGAACTTAATTTTATCAAAATCGGACGAATATATCATATAGCTGCCATAGGAACGATCGGAAAATTGGTAGGAAAATAATATGAAACAAATTATAGCTTCGGTGTTTTTTAACATATAACCTCCTAGGCTTGGAAATAACATTTTTTAATTAGTTCTGAATTTTGAATATAATTTTATCAAAATCGGACGACTATATCATATAGCTGCCATAGGAACGATCGGAAAATTGGTAGGAAACTAATATGAAACAAATTATAGCTTCGGTGTTTTTTTTAACATAAAACCTCTTAAGCTTGGAAATGACAATTTTTATACCCTTGCAGAGGGTATATTGATTTCAGTCAGAAGTTTGCAACGCAGTGAAGGAGACGTTTCCGACCCCATAAAGTATATATATTCTTGATCAGCATGACTAGACGAGTCGATCTAGCCATGTCCGTCTGTCCGTCTGTCCGTCTGTCCGTCCGTTTCTACGCAAACTAGTCTCTCAGTTTTAAAGCTATCGGGCTGAAACTTTCCCAAAAGTCTTATATCTTTTGCAGGTAGTATATAAGTCGGAACCAGTTGGATCGGACAACTATAT
This sequence comes from Drosophila subpulchrella, assembly GCF_014743375.2. NCBI lineage: Eukaryota > Metazoa > Arthropoda > Insecta > Diptera > Drosophilidae > Drosophila > Drosophila subpulchrella. Next base: position 635,597 of record NW_023665698.1, on the reverse strand, counting down.
CTTATAGCTCCCATAGGAATAATCGAAAAAAAAAATTTTAAGAAATTATAACTTTGGTGTTTTTTAGCTTATAACTTCCTAAGCTTGGAAATAACATTTTTTAGTTAGTTTTGAATTTTGAATTAAATTTTATCGAAATCGGACGACAATATCATATAGCTGCCATAGGAACGATCGGAAAATTGGTGGAAAAATAATAGGAAACAAATTATAGATTCGGTGTTTTTCAACCAATAACCTCCAACGCTTGGAAATAACATTTTTTAATTAATTAATTAATTTTATCAAAATCGGACGACTATATCATATAGCTGCCATAGGAACGATCGGAAAATTGGTAGGAAAATAATTTGAAACAAATTATAGCTTCGGTGTTTTTTGACATATTATCTTATACTATTGGGAATATCATTTTTTGTGTTTTTAAATTTAATAAATATTGCTGCAAGGGTATATAAGCTTCGGCTTGCCGAAGCTAACTTCCTTTCTTGTTTATATCTAGAATTAAGCTTGTTTCTTTCCCCGTGTTTCTTTTCGTAAATTACCTCTCCTACGTGATAATTCTTATTTTGTCTATCTTTATTGTGAAAATGCAACATTTTCTCTTGGGCTTGCTGCAATAATTTAGGAATATCATCGTGTTTGATTTTATTAAATAATATATCAAAAGGTCGATGATTGGTTATTGAATGAATTGTTAAATTGAATTTTTGTGCTGCTCTAATTATAATTTCGGAATAATCAATTAAATTAAGCTCATCTTTAATGCAGCGAGCAATTTCTGTTAAGGTAGAGTGTGCCCTTTCTATTTGTCCGTTAGACGTACTATGTCGAGGATCTGCAAAGAATAAAGATATCCCATTTCTTTGTGCAAAGGATTTAAATTGGGATGAAGAAAAACTTGGTTCATTATCTATCATCAAAGATTTAGCTAATGGAAATTGTTGTAAAATTTCTGAAACTTTATTTTCTATATTAAGTTTATTAGGGATTTCTTTTACGACTATGTATTTCGAATACGAATCTATACAAGTAATGAATATAAGATTTTGGGCGTAAAATATGTCAAGATGCAAATTTTCGCCTTCTCTTTCTGGAATAGGTGCTTGACCGATAGGAATCTGTACTGGGTGTCTGTTGTATTTGTTTTGATTCAAATTGTGCAATTCTTTATAAACTCCTTAAGCTTTTTGTATAAATTGGGCCAATAATAAAGTCTAGTTATTTGTTTATAATTTTCATCCAGCCCTCTATGAGCTCTACAATGAGTTTCTGTGATAATAAGAGATCTGTCTTCAGCGTTCCCGACATCCTGGACAAATGTCTTAGTGTATAAAAATGTATTTATAAAATTGTCCTTAAGTGGTTTTTGAATTCTGTAAAAATCTTCTAGAGTACAGTGAACTCCTATTGTTATATTGGGTGGGATATATTCCTTTAAGATTGATACTAAATTTTCTGGAGTGTCATACTCTATTATATGTCAAGTATTTCCGAAAACATTAATCGACTCATGTATTGTATACCTCCCCGTTGCTTTAACATTCTCAAAACTACTCTCTGCTGAATGCTGAGTATTTTGATCTGAGACCGATTCATTACTTTCCGTTAAGTTATTTATTTGAATCCTTGATAAAGCGTCCGCAACAACACTTGTTGCTCCTGGCTTGTAAATAATTTTGGGTGAATAGCTTTCAATAAAGGAATACCATCTTTTCATCTCAATATTTGGATTTTTTTGAGAAATGGAAAATGAAAGAGGTTGATGATCGGTATAGATCTCGATGTTGTTAACCCCATATAAGTAATTTCGAAGATTTTTAAAAGCCCATACAATGGCTAAAAGTTCCTTTTTATTTGTTGCGTATAATTGTTCGGTTTTTGTCAGAGTTTTTGAAATAAATGTAATTGGTTTTCCTTCCTGAGAAAGAACAGCACCAATTGCTAAGTCAGATGCGTCCGTTGTTAGAGTAAATTTTGTATTATAGTCTGGTTGTACTAGTTCTACTTGTGCAATTAAATTTTCTTTGAGCTCGTTAAAAGCTCTTACAGCTGAATCGTCAAACTGTATTAAAGTTTTACGTGATGCCTTTTTTGATACTTTGCCGTTTTGGCCTTCTAAATACTTTGTTAAAGGTTTAGCTATCTTTGCGTAATTTTGCACAAATTTTTGTGTAATATCCTGTAAGGCCTAGGAAGCTTCTAAACTCTCGAATATTTTTGGGTATCGGATATTTTACAATTGTAGATTTTTTTCGGGATCGGTTTTGATTACATTGTGAGAAACAACGTAACCGAGAAAATTGGTTTCTAATTTAAAGAACTTTGATTTTTCAATTGAAATTTTCATGTTTGCGTTCAGCAAAATTTTAATAATGAGAATTAAATCTTTGTAATGTTGTTCAATTGTTTTTGAAAATATAATTATGTCATTCATATAAACGTGACAAGTTTTACCCACTTGTTCTCTTAAAATATCATCCATCGCTCGTTGGAATATTCTTGGAGCGTTGGTCAAACCGAAAGGCATTCTTAGGAATTCGTATTTCCCGTTGTTTATTGAAAATGAGGTTTTCTGAATGTCTGGTTCATTCATGAGAATCTGATGAAATCCAGATTCCAAGTCAATTGTTGAAAAGTATTTGGCTTTTCCAAGATTTGACAAAATCACTGAAGGGTCCTGCATTGGATATCTATCTGGTATTGTATTTTCATTAAGTTTTTTATAATCAATTACAAGTCTGAGTTTTGGAGTTCCGTCTTAATTGAAACCCTTTTTTGGTACTACTAGTACTGGTGATTTATAAGGGCTTTTACTTGGCCTTATAATTTCTTCTTTTAACATTCGACTTATTTCAGAATTTACAAAATCTGAAGCTGATAGAGCATAAGGGTATTATTTGCTGTAAATGGCCCCATCATTTACGGTGTTTATTTCACCGCGGATATCTGTCCTAAATGGAATCTGCATATTTATTTTTGAATGCTCTTCATTGATAATATTTAATATTTCGTTCTCCAAATCTTTTCTTTGATCTGCAGACGCTATTTTTATGTTGTTTATTCTTTGATTGTCGGGTAATTCAACGACGGCGTGTTCAGAATTTTTAAATTCCAAACTTTAATTTTTGTCGGATTTCTTAACGACGGCGCGTTCAGGATTTTTAATTCCCAAACTTTTATTTTTGTCGGATATTTCAACGACGGCGTGTTCGGAATTTTTGAATTCAAAACTTTTATTTTTGTCGGATTTTCCAACGACGGCGTGTTCAGGATTTGTATATCCCAAACTAGATTCGCTTTGATTACCCATTTCAGATTCGGATCTGATTTGAGCTTTTTCATCAAAGTATTTTTTTAATATAAATTCTTTTAATGGAAGAATGGTGTTTTCTTCTGTTAAAGAATGTTGGCTTAATATGTTTCCGTTATCATAATTTAATTTTTCTTCTATTCAATTACTCCCTTAGCTGTATCAATTACCGCTCCTATTTTTTTTAATAGGTTATAGCCGCCCAGTAAATCTGAGTCTAGCCCATCTATTTCATAAAAAGTATATCGCGTATCAAAAATAGTTATCATATGATAAAATTTAATTATTGCATATCCATTCACTGTGGATACTCTTTTGTAAATTGGAAGCTCGTTCTTATTTTTATAAATTCCTGTTCTTATATAACACGAGGTTGCCCCAGTGTCAATTAATATTTTTAATTTGTTATTTATTTTTGGATCATTTCTAATTAAGTAGGGAAGCCTACTCCTGACTTTTGTCTAAAAAATGGTTCTCCTCAATGTTATTTAGTCTCATCGTCTTGTTAGCCGGTTGGTTAACAGTTCCAGATGGTACCCTTTTATTTTGGGCTTGGCCTTGCTGAGTGTTCTGGGTCTCAATTTGTTTTGTTTGATCCCACTTGTTCTGACTATAATTATTATTTTGATATTTATTATAGCCTTGATAGACTCGTCTACCTCCATTAGTTCCGGCTTATTTTGTGGCTGCCTATAGGTGTTCCACTGATTTTGTTGGTTATTATTAAATCTACCCTGGTTCCAAGAATTATTTTTATTCTGATTATAATAACCATAAGTATTTTTGTTCTGGTTGTTGTCATGATTAAACCTTAAATTATTATTGTTTCGCTGGTTACTGTAACTATTGTTTTGCTGTGTTGTCTTGTGGTTGAAATGTGTTTGTCCATTTCCACTAGAGTTTGGCTCGCTATGTTTTCTCTGAGTAGTAGAGAAACTATTTGCGAAATGAGCCCTCATGTTGTTGCTTTCCAATTCCTGAACTATGACCATTGCATCAGGTGGATTCATTGAGAAAATAGTATCTGAAACTTGGCCGTTGAGGCCGGTAATGAAAACTCTAAGAGCTGTCTTCCTATGTTTCTCATTCATTTCCGCTGTTATAGGTTTGTTTCTACCGTAGGTCATAATAGTTTTATTAATTAGCAGAGTTAATTTTCTATTAACTGTACCATGATAATCCATTATGGATAATTTTCACTGACTCAATACACTTAATTCCTGTTCAATAATGTGAATTGGTCGTTTGTCGCTAAAGACGAAGTCAAGTCTGGCCATTATGGCATCGAAATTTAATACAGTACCGTTATGGGTTAAGGCATCGTTTGTCATTCCTGTTATTTTGTTTCGTAATATAGATAAGGCAAAATAAAATCTTTCACTCCCTCTGGCATATTGCCCCATGCCTACTTCTGCCGATTCTCTCCAGCTTACATATTTATCCTCTTCACCTTTATATTCCCTAACAGATTTGATGATCTCATAAGATGTGTCGCATTTTATATTTGGATCTACAATCTCTATCTGATAATCCTCAACCGTTTTAATTTTGTGAGAAAGCTGCGATCTTAAGTTAACGATCTCCTCCTTTAATGGATTTAACTCAAAATTTACAATTTGCTTAATTAAATCTCCTACATTTAACATGGTATTGTTTGCTATTGCCTGATGGCTTGTATTTTCTTGTGGCGGATTCATGTGGAGTCTTTTATTTGCTCCAGTCTGGCTTGTTGAAGGTTCTGACATTTTGAGAACTTTTTCGAAATTTGAAATTAACTCTTCCACTTTGTATATTTATATTTCCTTTCTTACAAATTTTTTTATATAATAATAATAATAAACAAGGAAGAACGCTATAGTCGAGTACCTCGACTATCAGATACCCGTTACTCAGCTAAAGGGACCAAAGGAAAATGGAGATATACAAGCAGCAAATGCGCCACCTACCGGCGGTAGACAGATTTAAGCGTTGTGGGCGTTAGAGTGGGCGTGGCAAAGTTTTTTTTAAATCAATCGATAGGTATTGACGAGACCAATACATTTCAGTTTAAATTTTTTATCTACCATGAAAATTGTGGGCGCCACAGACTTGGGCGGTTTGTGGGCGTTGGAGTGGGCGTGGCATATTCGCGTAATAAACTTGCGCTGCGCTCAAGCCTACGGAATCTAAATCTGAAATCTCGTTTCTCTATCTTTGATATTTTCCGAGATATCCGCGTTCATATTTACGATTTTTTGAAGTTTGTGGGCGGTTTGTGGGCGTTAAAGTGGGCGTGGCAAACTTTTTTTAGGTCAGTCGGTAGGTATTGATGAGAACAATACATTTCAGTTAAAATTTTTGTTCTAGCATCAAAACTGTAGGAGCCACAGTTTTGGGCGGTTTGTGGGCGTTAGAGTGGGCGTGGCACTCTTTTGAAACAAACTTGCGCTGCGCAGGAATCTCAGGAATCTGCATGCCTAATCCCAGTATTGTAACTCTTATAGTTTCCAAGATCTCAGCGTTCATACGGACAGACGGACAGACGGACAGACGGACAGACGGACATGGCTAGATCGACTCGGCTAGTGATCCTGATCAAGAATATATATACTTTATGGGGTCGGAAACGCTTCCTTCTGCCTGTTACATACTTTCCGACGAATCTAGTATACCCTTTTACTCTACGAGTAACGGGTATAAAAAATAAATGATAATAATAATAAAAATAGATAGTATCGCTCACGAATCGTCCTAAATTTTTTCTTCTCGTTGTTTTTTTGCCTGTTGGGGTCGTCCTTATCCTGAATGATGATCCTGATAGGGGTCGTCCTTCTTTTTTGTTTTTAGATTTTGTCTTGGGGTCTTCCTTCTTTAATTCTGTTTTTAAATTGGGGTCTTCCTTCTTTTCCAATATTTGGCGAGGGATTGCCCTTCAGCCCGTTTTCTTAAAATGTCTTTTGTTGATGATTTTGAAGATTTTTTTATTTTTTGATTTTAAACATTTGTTTAATTAAATTGTTTCTCACAATGTTTATTTTTTTCGATGAAATTTTTTGTCACTTTTTGATTTTTATATTGTCCGAGCAGTGAATTTATGTTACGATCACTATTTTATAATTTGAGATTTTAAGGGGATTATTTCATTAATTATTTTCCACCTTAGTTTTTTGATCAACACAAACTTTTTATTTTTTTGCCGGTTGTATAGAGTTTAAGCGGATTATTGCATTTATTGATTTGCACCTTATTTTTATCAACACAGGCTTTATTTATTCGTCGGTTGTATCGGGTTTTTTTGGCCGCGCTAAATTCCTTTTTTCACCTTAAAACTTTTTTATACCCTTGCAGAGGGTATAATGATTTCAGTCAGAAGTTTGCAACGCAGTGAAGGAGACGTTTCCGACCCCATAAAGTATATATATTCTTGATCAGCATCACTAGACGAGTCGATCTAGCCATGTCCGTCTGTCCGTCCGTTTCTACGCAAACTAGTCTCTCAGTTTTAAAGCTATCGGGCTGAAACTTTCCCAAAAGTCTTATATCTTTCGCAGGTAGTATATAAGTCGGAACCAGCCGGATCGGACAACTATATCTTATAGCTCCCATAGGAATAATCGGAAAAAAAAAATGTTAAAAAATTATATCTTTGGTGTTTTTATACCCGTTACTCGTAGAGTAAAAGGGTATACTAGATTCGTCGGAAAGTATGTAACAGGCAGAAGGAAGCGTTTCCGACCCCATAAAGTATATATATTCTTGATCAGGATCACTAGCCGAGTCGATCTAGCCATGTCCGTCTGTCCGTCTGTCCGTCTGTCCGTCTGTCCGTATGAACGCTGAGATCTTGGAAACTATAAGAGTTACAATACTGGGATTAGGCATGCAGATTCCTGAGATTCCTGCGCAGCGCAAGTTTGTTTCAAAAGAGTGCCACGCCCACTCTAACGCCCACAAACCGCCCAAAACTGTGGCTCCAACAGTTTTGATGCTAGAACAAAAATTTTAACTGAAATGTATTGTTCTCATCAATACCTACCGACTGACCTAAAAAAAAGTTTGCCACGCCCATTTTAACGCCCACAAACCGCCCACAAACTTCAAAAAATCGTAAATATGAACACGGATATCTCGGAAAATATCAAAGATAGAGTAACGAGATTTCAGATTTAGATTCCGTAGGCTTGAGCGCAGCGCAAGTTTATTACGCGAATATGCCACGCCCACTCCAACGCCCACAAACCGCCCAAGTCTGTGGCGCTCACAATTTTCATGGTAGATAAAAAGTTAAAACTGAATTGTATTGGTCTCGTCAATACCTATCGATTGATTTAAAAAAAAACTTTGCCACGCCCACTCTAATGCCCACAACGCTTAAATCTGTCTACCGCCGGTAGGTGGCGCATTTGCTGCTTGCATATCTCCATTTTCCTTTGGTCCCTTTAGCTGAGTAACGGGTATCTGATAGTCGAGGTACTCGACTATAGCGTTCTTCCTTGTTTAACATATTACCTCCTTTCCTTGGAAGTAAAATATTTTAATTAGTCTTGAATTTCAAATTAAATTTTATCAAAATCGGAAGCCTATATCATATAGCTGCCATAGGAACGATCGTAAAATTGGTGGGAAAATAATATGAAACAAATTATAGCTTCGGTAATCCTTAACATATAACCTCCTACGCTTGGAAATAACATTTTTTAATTAGTTCTGAATTTCAAATTTAATTTTATCAAAATCGGACGACTATATCATATAGCTGCCATAGGAACGATCGTAAAATTGGTGGGAAAATAATATGAAACAAATTATAGCTTCAGTGTTCCTTAACATATAACCTCCTACGCTTGGAAATAACATTTTTTAATTAGTTCTGAATTTCGAATTAAATTTTATCAAAATCGGACGACTATATCATATAGCTGCCATAGGAACGATCGTAAAATCGGTGGGAAAACAATATGAAACAAATTATAACTTCTGTGTTTTTTCACATATAACCACCTCCTACGCTTGTAAATAACATTTTTTAATTCATTCTGAATTTCGAATTTAATTTTATCAAAATCGGACGACTATATCATATAGCTGCCAAAGGAACGATCGTAAAATTGGAAATAAAATTGTTAATTAGCTCTGTATTTTTTTTGAATTTAATTTTATTAAAATCGGACGACTATATCATATAGCTGCCATAAGGACGATCGGAAAATTGGTGGGAAAATAATATGAAACAAATTATAGCTTCGGTGTTTTTTATACCCTTGCAGAGGGTATAATGATTTCAGTCAGAAGTTTGCAACCCAGTGAAGGAGACGTTTCCGACCCCATAAAGTATATATATTCTTGATCAGCATCACTAGACGAGTCGATCTAGCCATGTTTGTCTGTCCGTCTGTCCGTCCGTTTCTACGCAAACTAGTCTCTCAGTTTTAAAGCTATCGGGCTGAAACTTTCCCAAAAGTCTTATATCTTTTGCAGGTAGTATATAAGTCGGAACCAGCCGGATCGGTCAACTATATCTTATAGCTCCCATAGGAATAATCGAAAAAAAAAATTTTAAGAAATTATATCTTTGGTGTTTTTTAGCTTATAACTTCCTAAGCTTGGAAATAACATTTTTTAATTAGTTTTGAATTTTGAATAAAATTTTATCGAAATCGGACGACTATATAATATAGCTGCCATAGGAACGATCGGAAAATTGGTGGAAAAATAATAGGAAACAAATTATAGATTCGTTGTTTTTCAAACTATATAACCTCCAACGCTTGGAAATAACATTTTTTAATTAGTTCTGAATTTCGAATTTAATTTTATCAAAATCGGACGACTATATCATATAGCTGCCATAGGAACGATCGGAAAATTGGTAGGAAAATAATATGAAACAAATTATAGCATCGGTGTTTTTTGACATATTATCTTATACTATTGGGAATATCATTTTTTGTGTTTTTAAATTTAATAAATATAGCTGCAAGGGTATATAAGCTTCGGCTTGCCGCAGCTAACTTCCTTTCTTGTTTTGATTTTATTTTAAAGCTTTGCTTTTTAGAATTTTTTAATCGCACGGCCCCACGTTGGGCGCCAATTAAGTTTCTCACTCGTGATTTAATTAAAAAAATTTTTTTTTTTTTTTTTAATCACTTAATCACTTTCACAATTTTTCAATAGCTCGAACTTAGTTTATTCACTGCTCGTTTACTTTTACTCGATTAGTGCTACTGCTCGATTCGGATCTCAAAAACGGACTGCCTGATCTCTAGTTCAATGATCAATAATCAAACCTCGGCTTAAGAGAATTTATCCCCAAAAATTGATAAAGAGAATGACTCAGGAGAGTCGGAAAATAGGATGATGCAATTTGCCAATTAAATTAGAAGTCCAATCTTGGCCGGAAATTGGTGTTTACATTAGCGGAGTTTAGGGACCGCTTTGGGGATCTTTTTGTTTACGTTAGCGGACTCGGGGCTCGCTTTGGGGATCTTTTGTTTACGTTAGCGGACTGGATGTTTACAGCATCCGTTTGATTTGGGCTGCGTGAAATTGATCTGGGTGGGAATGATTCGGAGGCCTGGTTGACAGAAATATCTGACCACGGATTTATCTCGGGTCTGTCAGAGTTATTTGAAAATTAGCTCTCGGCTCAAAGTTGTTTATAAATTGGGTAAGAGCCCCTAAATAATGTGTCATATAACTTGCATGCCTTGTATGTGTCTGCACTCATGCCATGGAAATATGCTGACACTAGCACTTCCCATAAGTTAGGCTCTGAGGCGCATTCATATTTCGGCTGGCCGCAAAAGTTTAGGGGCCGGCACTTTTGTATTTGTTTAAGAACACTGTAACACAATGTGTGTGTCGGTACAGTGGCTACTCGCTACAATGATACATGCATACTACAGCAAACGATTAATTAATGTCCTCAGCTCGTATTCCATTAGTTCCCATATTCTTTCCTTAAGAAATGAATCACTGGACCTAGGAATTATGTTTGATAACAAATTTACTTTCATTGAACATATAAATTACATAACTGCAAAGGCATACGCTATGTATGGGTTTGTAAAACGAAATTCCACGCAATTTAAAGATCCGTACACGAAACTAAGCCTATTTTCTTCGTTCATTACACTGGTCGGCATAAGTATTTTGACAAAACAAAAGTTAAATATACTCATAATTTGAACTTACTTATTGTAAACTTTGGCATCAATGGAATGGTAATTTAAATGCCGTTTGAATGATGCAATACATTTCTTAACCCATTCAGTACTTATTGAAAAGGACGAATTTGTGTAAGCATCTACTTTTTAAATTTTTATACTCGATTTGAAAACTTAAATATTTTGAAGCAAAAAGTTTCTTCAAACAAAAATAATAGTAACTTAAAAAAAAATGTCCAAAATAATTTTGCTTATAATTTTTATGCTTTTTTTAAAAATTTTAAGAAACATGCTATTCAGCCGTATTTTTCTTTTTTTATACAAATTTTTTCCGACGTTGTCACCTTCAAAAAATCATTAAAAATATAAGCAAAATTATTTTTACATTTAAAGTGGACTGCACCTCTTAAGCGACCTGTGATATGACAATCTCTAACTTTATGAGTCCCTAAACCTTTCTGAAAAATAGAAGAAATAAACGAATTATCAAATATTTGTTGGTCATCCAAACTCATTCTCATAGGAACTATTTTGTGTAAGTACTCATCCCTCAATTAAGTTAAGATTTGTATCAATGAATTTAAAAAACTTATTCCAGAATTTTTTCTAGTTTCTAAAACAAAATTTAAACATACATTGCAGAAACAATTTTACATACATTGCAGAAAAATTGTGCCCTCTTCTGATTTCCTCTTTGAGCAGTCATAAGTCTTTGAGACATAACTATATACAAATTATTTAATTGCTTAAAAGAGATAAAAATGAAAAAAGGAATTTACCTTGTAATATTTTTAGTGTTCATACAATGTCCATTTCCACCGTATTCCAAAAACAACATTTTGATATGAAGAGGTTTTTCCACTTCCGATTAAAAATGTGGTCCAATTATTTCCTTCGTATCTTCATTTTATCCGAAAACATAAACTCACATGAGTATTCTTTTTATACCCGTTACTCGTAGAGTAAAAGGGTATACTAGACTCGTCGGAAAGTATGTTAAAGGTAGAAGGAAGAAAGTATATATATTCTTGATCAGGATCACTAGCCGAGTCGATCTAGCCATATCCGTCTGTCTGTCTGTCCGTATGATCGTTGGGATCTCGGAAACTACACGAGATTTGGCATGTCGACTCCTGAGCTTCTTGCGCAGCGCAAGTTTGTTTCAGGAAGGTGTCACGCCCACTCTAACGCCCACAAACCGCCCAAATCTGTGGCTCCTACAGTTTTTATGCTAGAATAAAAATTATAACTGAAATGTATTGTTCTCGTCAATACCTATCGCTTGACCGAAAAAAAATATTTGCCACGCCCCCTTTAACGCCCACAAATTTAAAAAATTGTAAATATGAACGTGGATATCTCGGAAACTATCGAAGATAGAGAATTGGGACCTCAGATTTAGATTCCGAAGCCTTGTACACTCTAACGCCTACAAACCGCCTAAGCCTGTGGCGCCCACAATTTGCATGCTATTTAAAAAATTTTAACTGAAATGTATTGGTCTCGTCCCATAACGCTTAGTTCTGTCTACCGTCGGTAGGTGGCGCATTTCAATCTCGCTTTGCTGCTTGCATATCTCCATTTTTTTTTGGTCCTTTTAGTTTAGTAACGGGTATCTGATAGTCGAGGTACTCGACTATAGCGCTCTTCCTTGTTATCTTTCACTTTTTGAAGTTCCTCTTCATAAAATTACCCATTAATAGGGGTACCCATATAATCTTGTATTTTATATGTTACGGTGTATGTAGACTTGACTTTTAAAACTTTTAAAACTTTTGTGGTCCAATTAGGTTTGTATTCCTTCATAAGTGTTCCCTTGTATTTACTTATTCTAACAAAATCACCCACTAAATATTTACTGAATTTAAAATAAACTCTTCATTTTTCGTGCAGACATCTATCGGCTTCATTTTAATTGTTCGGTGATAAGAATTATTGTATTGATTTACGAGATAATTGATGTTATGAATCCACTTATATTTACCCTGCATACTAAACATTTTCCACATACGATTTTTAATGTTCGATTAAAGCGCTCACATATAGAAGCCTTGAGATGCGTATAAGTATGATAATTATTTATATTAAATTTATCCATTAATTTCCTAAAAGTGGAATTAAAAAATTATTTTCTTTGATCTGGGTGTACTTTTAATCTTTTTAAAAACAGATTTTATTGCCTCTGCTGCATCCAGGGTATACTTTTGTCTTAACCGCCTTGGCGTATGCGTACTTTGAGAACGTGTCAATAACGGTCTGTAAATATCTAAAACCCTTATTTTCTTTCCAAAACGGTATCATTTCAACTAAATCAATTTTCCATGTGTTATTTAACCCTTTCTGAACGAACTTTTCGCTGCCTTATGAATGTCATTGACAACTTGTTGTTTGCTCATATTAAGGGCCTCTCGCCAACGACGGGCCTCACGGCTGACTGCTAGCTCTAACACGTCCCATAATAGGGGTTAAATTCACGACCGCGCAACAACTCACAAGTAGCCGACATATCTCAGTCAAGGAAAAATTTTCCATTCTCCGTTCCTGTAATTTTAACTTGAAATAAAAATTCAGAAGTTTATTTTGTAGCATAATAATACACATATTCATTTTTTTTGGTATTGCGAACATGTTTTATTATATTATTTAATCTTTTTATTCTTTTTTCTAGATTATAGTATATATTCATAATATTGAGTGCTTCCTTTTTGTAATCCGGAATTCGATGGCATACACAAGTATCAACTGCCTCGGTGGCTGCAACATTGCTCCACACGCAAGTGTGTAGGGTACAATGCACGCACTCACGCATAAGGGTTATAGTTTGGCTGTAAGTTGTTCCTCGCTCGCATGTACAAAACGTAAATAGCGGCATAATTCCCGAATTTGCTGGACCGCCTCTCAGTACTGTACGTCTGCCATCTCGCTCGCACGATCTGCGCCGCGGCGATTGAACATCTGGCGAAAATCAGTGTGAGCGACGAGACGACGGAAAATATCACGCCATAACGCCGTTATTCTCCGTCTCTGCGCTCCCTACTTAGATTCCTGGAAGCGTAGTCAGCCACGTAGGCCAACTTCTGTGCACAGCTCGAGCACTTGAGTTTCTCTCGCTAAGGCCAGCAGACGTGCGCCCAAAACCAATAGTCAAATCAAACAAGTCTACGGGAAAACTGACCGACAAACGGTACCACAGTGCGGCAAGGGGCAACCTGTACAATAATAGCTAAAGTGAATAGTGCAAAACCATAGTCTGAGGTGAATATCAGTTATAATTTTTCTCGAGGACCGGACATATAATATCGGAAGTGTTTCTGTTTCAGAACCCACCCCCCCGCAATCGATCTCTTAACAGGCGCTAAGTCCTTGCCGCTCAGTGTATGCTGGCGCTGATATCGTCGAACGATTGCAGAGTGGGGGTGGCTTTTAGGACCCTGGTCGGTTGCCGGCAATTTTTGCGAGCGCATTTATATACAATCAGAAGGGAATCCTCAACTTGGTCAGGTGGTCGGATCAGCCATCCAGCGCTCGCTTCTCGGCTTACGTACCGGCAGCGGAGGCGCCTTCATGAACAGTTAAGCGACGCAGACCAAGCCAACACTCACACGTCAGAGACTATATGTGTAGTCGGGTAGATACCCCGCTACCTTAACCCCACCAGGACATGAGGCCCAGATAACAGGAGACATCGGCCGCACGGCGTTGCCAGATGCAATTCGGCTGCTGTATGCTCAGCGGCGGTAACTTTGCGTAGTTTTTTAGTTTCTCCTTTTTCTATTTGCTGTATTTGAGTAGTTTTTTTTGCATAAATGTGCTTATACGAAATTTCTAACGATAGTTTTAAATACGCCCATTAGGTAAAAAGCTTCTTATGTAAGCGGGAAGTGCATCGAAGTTAATGTTGTAAACATCACACATATACATATACGTCATGTTCTAATCTACCCTCAAGGAATCAACGAGAGCTTCATTGGGCCCAACGAACGCTTCGATGGATTTTCCTATAAAGTACCGATTGTGAGTAAACCCTTAATGAATATTGTATGAATATGTTTGAGCCTTAATTATTGTCGATGCGAATCCCGCGGTAGCTGAAACCCCTGGCGTAAATATATAAGTAAGAATTTATCTATTTAACCTTAATTACGTACCGCCCACTTTAACTTGCAATGATTTGCTATATATATATGTATATAATTTATTAGGGATATAAATCTTGAAGTATAGCCAATAAGTAAACAGCACCAGCTGTGCTTAGATTATCTAAAATGACCTTTGAAGGGTTTATTAGAGCGTACCGCGCGTTAAATTATGAAATAAATGAAAACTATGAATTCTTTGTATAACGCTACGAAATGATCGTGTAAATTCCTTCTTTTTTTTTTTATGGATCGTCACCGGAGCTACATAATGTTTGTGGGGTATTAGAATATAATCTGAGGTCAGATAAGGGGTAATCTAATAGATGTCAAGGTTACCACGGAAGGGTGGGTAAAGAATAGGGGGGCAAACAACGTCCAAGTCTTCCTTACCCTTGATCGATTGGAGATCTGTCCCTGTTGGCGTAACTAAGCAGTGGGTACAGCCGATTACAACAATTTAGATACATCTTAATAGTTTCAGATAGTGCACTTATTTTCTTGTTTTATGTCGTGGTATAGCGGAAGTAGAAAGAACCCACGCCAGTCCGACGAGCATAGCGCAGAGCATCGCTAGAAGTGCACGACCTCTACGACCAGCATACCGAGTGGCGACTTGAGATCAGGATTCAAGTTGAACGCTACATAGTAGACTTTAAATTAAAACAGAAATGGCGCCCAACGTGGGGCCCGATCGTTCAGATCGGGAGATATATAGTCCGAATCGCTCTCTAACACCATCCAGTAATTTTCAGTTTTTTTTTGTAGAACACAATTTCTTAAAGTAACGTCCAGCGCGGAAAAGCAAATTTGTCCTGTGGAAAAGCGTATAGAGGTCCTCCTTAAGTAGTGGAACGACCCAGGATAAAGCAATACCCGTGAAGGAATACGTTATTTAAGAAAAATCCAATTGTAGGTTTCAAATTTTTCAGGGTAGTGATAGACCATTTCCTGGAACTGTAGTACAGTCGAGTATATCACGAACTGGCTAACCGGAATGAGC